>NC_090728.1:51306420-51308920 GCF_036898095.1 Palaemon carinicauda | reverse complement strand
AAATGAATATTTCCTATATAATCAATAAAAGCTTTAACAAAAAAAGAGGAAGAGAAATAAGATAAAATAGTGTGCCCAAGTGTACCCTCAAGCAAGAGAACTCTAACCCAAGAAAGTGGAAGACCATGGTACAGAGGCTATGGCACTACCCAAGACTAGAGTACAATGCTTTGATTTTGGAGTGTCCTTCTCCTAGAAGAGCTGCTGACCATACTTTTGAACCTTTATTCCCAGACAACCTGAAGGGGAAGTTGTTCAGTAGGATTACATAGGCCGTGTCGATCATACAAAAACCAAAATTGTAATCAAGTAGGATAAACATTGCTAGTGGTAATACAACAGAACTGAGGGTGTTTATTCAAAGGGGTTCGTTGAATTAAATTCACCCAATAAATATTATATCTCAGTGAATTAGAGTGACTTATAAAGGTTTGAATTTATTCTTATCAACAACTTTAATGACATGAAAAGAGCCACAAAAATATATGAATATATTCTCATCCTTATACGGCAAAATATTCATCTTATACAATATTTAGTTTCTAGATTATTTTAATACTAGGGTATCCGAACCGTTAAAAAGGAACTCTAAATATTTACTTAGGTATGCACAAACACACAGATTCAACCCTTCCCACCTCCTCCCCCTTTCCTAACTATAACACACTGGTTCGGCCATTTGTGGGGAATTATGGTTTCCGAGCGTACGTCTCGGGGCACTCCACCCCCCTAGGCGTGGCAGGAAGGAAATTATATATATATATATATATATATATATATATATATATATATATATATATGTGTGTGTGTGTGTGTGTGTGTGTGTGTGTATGCACACACAATATATATATATATATATATATATATATATATTAGATATAGATATATAAATATATCAGACAGGTTGCTTTTTATTATATAAGGGACAATTATTATTGGTGTAATCAACCATAATTCTCTTTCAAACAATTCAGGAATTGGATCAAGTCGCTTTTTAGTATCTGATATATAACGTTTCGTTACCCATCATCATATTAAGAATATTATTCATCCTCATATCAAGAATATTATTCATCCTCATATTAAGAATATTAAAGTCTGTTGTAACTCGTAAAGTTTAAAATTTACCTAGGAACTACATCAGATATATACTAGCTGAGCAAAAATAACCTAAAAATATTTTCTTCTATCACGTATAGTGACATCATAATGGCTGACTCTCATTGAAGGATATCTTGTTCCCAACGAAAATTATTTCTCCTTTTCAGGAACAGGAAAGCTGGACTTCGACGCCTTCGCCAAAGTAGTAGGTCACTTCCTTGAGGAGCAGGATGAGGAGGCCATGCAGAAGGAGCTGAAGGAGGCGTTCAGACTCTACGATAAAGAAGGTACAGTCCTAATTTTCCCCTTCTGCAGATAGTGTATTGAGGATTTTCAAGAGTTACCCATGAAAGAAAACGGGAATTTGATACTGAAAATGGGAAATATTCAAGGGTATTGGACTTGAATGGGAAAATGCATCACTATCGATAAATAAAAGTTAATAGCAAATGTCGTACGCGGTATAGATAACTAAAAATATTACATCTTTCTTCAGAACTCATTCTTTTAGGAATCTAGTGACGTCTAGATATTAATTAGTTGTTAGGTCATGTAAATTACCAAATTATTAATCAATTAGGTATGATCTAGTATAACATTACCGTCCGGGGACTTTCAATTTCCAAAACATTATTTCTTTCTTCTTTGACATGTAGTTTCACTATAAGCCCAAACACAACTTTTTCAGTGACTTTTTTTTTCAGTCTTATTCCATACCACTTATTATCTACCATAATTTTCTGTCAATATTGTAATTCTAAATGATAACTTACAAGTTTTAATCTACTCGCTTTTCTTCCATTTATAAATTATCTTTTATCCTTTTGCGAATATTCATAAGCTCAAACTGCACTTTATTTAGTGACTTGTTTTTTATTTGTCTAATTATATACCACTTATTATCTACCCTCACATTCTTCCAATCTTTTAATCCTAAATGAGAACTTACAGATTTTCATCTACACTTCTTTTTGCTATTTATAGATTATCACTTCTATCCTTTCGCGAATATTCTTAGATAAGGCAAGGCTGTTTTTTTTCTCTTATTCCTTACTTCTTATTATCTACCATCATGTTATTTCAATTTCATAATCTTATACGAAAATTTACAAATTGTCATCTACTCTCCTTTCTTCCATTTATAAATTATCATTTCTATCCTTTCGCGAATATTCTTAAATAAGGCAAGGCTGTTTTTTTCTTATTCCTTACTTATTATCTACCACCATGTTATTTCAATTTCATAATCTTGAACGAAAATTTACAAATTGTCATCTACTTTCTTCTATTTATAACTTAAATTATCACTTTTATCCTTTCGCGAATATTCATAAATAGGTCAAGGCTGTTTTTTGTATTATTCCTTACTTCCTACCATCATGTTATTTCAATTTAATAA
>NC_090728.1:51281420-51291420 GCF_036898095.1 Palaemon carinicauda | reverse complement strand
TATTTTCTCGCCTTTATTTCACATGAATGATAACTTTTCTTTTATTAATAGTGACGTAAGCAGGTCCGAATTTTCATAACAAAATAACACTGTAAAAATCACATTTAGACTCTCCTTCTACTTCCGTTTACTATGATCAATTGAAAAATTACACTTCCAAGTTGATATATATATCCAAGCATTCGAACAACACTCCTTCACTGCTGTATTCCAAAAAATAAACAAACAATCGCCTAAGAATTCTGCTAGCGTCCTAACCTATATAAATATGTAAACAACATACCTTCAATTATACCAACAGTCTTACATACTTCAAATAACTGTTGAACTAATAACCGGCCTCTCTCTCTCTCTCTCTCTCTCTCTCTCTCTCTCTCTCTCTCTCTCTCTCTCTCTCTCTCTTAATAAAGGTACTTAGTACTTAGTGTTTCTGAAATGAAGAAGTGAGCTAATTTACTCTTATTTGATTCCTGAAGACTTGATACTCGTGCTGGTATTAGTGATCATTTCTCTATCTTCAATACTTATCAGGAAATAAGTATTAGAAAGTTTCAGGAAGTAAGTATCAGAACGTTTCAGGAAATAAGTATTAGAAAGTCTTAGGAAATAAGTTTTAGAAAGGCTCATGAAATAAGTATCGGAAAGTTTCAGGAAATAAGTATAAAAAGTTCCAGGAATTAAGTATTAGAAAGTTCAGAAAATAAGCATAAAGTTTCAGGAAATAGAAATAAGTATTAGAAAGCTCAGGAAATAAGTATCAGAAAGTTTCAGGAATAAGTATCAGAATCAGAAACCTTCAGGAAATAAGTATCAGAAAGTTTCAGGAAATACCTATAAGAAAGTGTCAGGAAATAAGTATTAGAAAATTTCAGGAAATAAGTATCAGAAAATTTCAGGATATAAGCATTAGAAAATGTCAGGAAATAAGTATTAGAAAGTTTCACGAAATAAATATTAGAAAGTTTCAGGGAATGAGTATCAGACAGTTTCAGGATAATAAGTATTAGAAAGTGTCAGGAAATAAGTAAAAGAAAGTTTTAGGAAATAAGTATAAGAAAGTTCGGGGAATAAATATTAGAAAGTTTCAGGAAATAAACATTAGAGAATTTCAAGAAATAAGTATTAGAAAGTTTCAGGAAATAAGTATTAGAAACTTTCAGGAAATAAGTATTAGAAAGTGTTAGGAAATAAATATCAGAAACTTTTAGGAAATGAGTATTAGAAGGTTTCGGGAAATAAGTGTTAGAAAGTTCAGGAAATAAGTGTTAGAAAGTTCAGGAAATAAACATTACAAAGTACAAGAAATACGTATTAGAAAGTTCTGTATAACAATAGGCAGTCACACCTATACGATTCCACTAATCCCTTAGATTTAATATCCAACAATAAAATCGATGTAAAATTGCTAGTAAACCAGAATGAGTCTTGATCCTTATAGCCATTAAACTACCGTCAAGATAAAACTACCGTAACTGAATTGTACACAGAGAACTAATAGTAAATTAGCATAACCAACTACGATTACAAAAATATATTTAAAAGGCGATACGATATGAAACAGATGGAAAACAGTACTCGTATAAAAAAAGTGAGATACAGATGTGACACTCAGACCATAAAATTCCTTTTCATTAAAAGACTCTCTTTGGTGATGATGGGGAATTGGACGCGCCTATTTTGTTTTTGTCGAGCCGAGGATGCTGTCTGTGATCTCCGGCCTTTCTCCGGTTAAGATGATGATGCTATGTTATAACACTTTACTTCGTGTTGATCTTGGTGAGGTTGTGTTAATTTGTGTATGGTTTCATTGTTGATGCGTGGGCGTAGGTGATGCATTAAGCATACGCATTCACACACACATAAACACATACGTACACAGATATATATATATATATATATATATATATATATATATATATATATATATATATATCCACTTACACACATGTATATATATATATATATATATATATATATATATATATATATATATGTATATATATAAATATATATACACATACACACACATATATATATATATATATATATTATATATATATATATATATATATATATATATACATATACACAAGTGTGTGTGTATGTATGTATGTATCAACTACTCACCAACTTATGAATGGAATAAGTGCCTCTGAACATCACCATTAGAGGAAAAAACCAACAAACCATTTCTTAAGTGCCACTACAGGCAAAATATTAAAAAAAAAATATTTAATAACTAAAATGATAATTAAGAAGTTATCTACTTTGTAAAAAAGAAAGGCACCAATGGGATAGAAGAAAATAAGGAAGTTACAGCATATATGGACAAACAGTAAATTAACCATTTAAAAATGCACTGTAATGTTTCTTACAAAAGTTTAAGGGACAACAGAAACCCAAAAATTCCAAAAGTATTGAGAAAAAAATCCACAAAGCTACTGACAGCTAAATAAAAGCCAGAAAAAAGCATCAACATGAAAATAGACCCCAAAAAATAGCGAGTGTATAAAAAAAAAAATATTCATCGTCAGCAAACCACGTGCAGGTCTCCTATGCCGTCAAATCAACATGAACTGAACAGTCACCTCATCATTAACGACCTCACCTCAACCAATCTCGAACAGCTCGCTAACAACGCACCTAATTGGAGTTAATGTCCCACAAGGCAAACAAGTCAAAGGGCGTTGACCAGTCATGAAGCGGGAATCGCTCATTAGGTTGCCAGGAGATGGGTAATTAGGCCGTTTTAGTGTGGAATGGGGGAAGGGGGAGGGGCCGGACGGGAGAGTTGCCAGCGATCGCTATCCGACTTATATATTCAGGTACGGGTCGTGTCACCACGCAGTTAGAGTGCCTTTGTTCGCCGGCACATCAAATGGACTTTGTTCAGTGCAAGGGACCGAGAGATGTATGTGTGTGTGTGTAATCGTATATGTATATAAATAATTTTATATATATATACATCTCTCTCTCTCTCTCTCTCTCTCTCTCTCTCTCTCTTACAAAGCTGATTAGAGCATTAACTCTATCTTACATGTATTATCTCTCTCTCTCTCTCTCTCTCTCACAAAGTATTTCTCTTCTACCAGTTGATTTGAGTTGATTAGAGCATTAACTCTATTATACTTATATTCTCTCTCTCTCTCTCTCTCTCTCTCTCTCTCTCTCTCTCTCTGAATTATCATCTGTTTATTACACCTTCTCTCATATTTATCTTCTACCTGTTGATTTGAGTTGATTAGAGCATTAACTCTATCATACTTATATTCTCTCTCTCTCTCTCTCTCTCTCTCTCTCTCTCTCTCTCTCTCTCTCAATTATCATCTGTTTATTACACATTCCCTCACATCTATTCTCTATCAGTTGGTTTGAGTTGATTAAATCATTAACTATATTAAACACACACACACACACACACACACACACACACACACACACACACTCTCTCTCTCTCTCTCTCTCTCTCTCTCTCTCTGAATTATTATCTGTTTATTACACATTCCCTCATATTTCTCTTCTATCAGTTGATTTGAGTTGATTAGAGCATTAAATAAATTTTTCAATCGTGCAAATACAAAGAACATACATGTGATACTGTTGAGTAAAGTTTGCAGTTAAAATGATTAGATATTCAGCCATGCATCTAAATTATGTCAATCATATTATTTAAATGATAATAGCTCTTAATGACTATTATTATTATTATTATTATTACAATTATTATTATTATTATTATTATTAGTAGTAGTAGTAGTAGTAGTGATGGTACTAGTAGTAACCATATTATAGTTACTCAATTTCATCAATTGTCATAAACACAACATAAATATACAAGCGTACACACAATCGCACATATGTGTATGTGCGCATGTAAGTGTAATTATGTCTACGTGTCAATACGTGTGTGCATATGTATAAATAAAATTGCTTTGCCTTGGATATGATACTAAAGGTCTCCCCTAAAAATAACTTCATGTACATCAAAGAAGACATTGGAAATGAACAAATCACATAAGCCTATTTTGAAAACGTGTCATAAAAGCCTTGTAATTTAAAATGTTTGAAATTACGGGAGCCTTTAATTAAAAAATCAGGCATTTTAAAGATACCAGTTATGCCATTTTCACTGTTAAAACTTGTAGAAGAAAGGTAAATGCCTGGTAACGTTTATTCCAGCATTTCTACCTTTTCAAGAACGGATATATTGACGTAAAGGAATGATATTACGGTCACCAACCCGTAAAGGATAATAAGAAAGCAAGGTAAAATTACGGTCGCCTGTATTTGACTGAAATACGGCTTAGAACAGTATATTCTTACGGATAATTTCCGATTAAAGTTAAGGTTTTTTCAAGTGCCTGGTAATGAGGGGAGCTCTCGATGGATTTATAAATCCTTAATATTAAATCAAAGCAAGAAGCCACTTCTCTTCTGTTATACAGCGCCAAAGATTTTGCATTAATTCAACTGGATTTTGGGACAGAATATGAAAATAGATTTTATCAGTCTTTAGTGCAATCATTGATGGTTCTTTAAGAGAAAATTCGATTAATTGGAAAAGCTCTTTTTCTTCTTATTTTTTTTCTTTTTGACGGGAAACTAGAAAAATGCTACGGACTTACACTGGATATCTTAAATGTTATCATATTTATGCAAAATTATTCTTTACTATTGATCTCAAATCATCAAGTAATTCTTGATTAGAATCTTTCAGTCATAAGGGTGCACAAAATACCCAGTGTTACCAAATACCAGATACGGAAATCCCTCTCAACATAAATACTAAAAAAAAATGATGTTATTTCACTTGCTTATCAATTGTCACTTTATAAACTAAATAAATCTTGAAAAGGCAATAGACAGTGAAGCAGGAAGTGATAGTGTGTGAACAATTTATTGATAATTGCATCTGTTCTGAAATGAAATGAATGTAACAAAAATGGATCTTAAATTGTAAAAATTGATAAGACTAAAGTCTACGGGAATTCAACAGAAGATTTAAAATGATTTTTATAAGAAATAACTTTAAATATTGTAGGCAAGGTCCTTTAATGGGAGGGACCTTGATTGTAGGGTATGTGAAGCTTACTCACTGTCACAGGCTATTATTATTATTATTATTATTATTATTATTATTATTCCAAGTCACTTATCTCTTGTTTACGCGACCCGTCAAATATTTAGATAGATATGCACAAACACACACAGTTTCAACCCTTCCCATCCTCCCACTTTCCCAACTAGAGAGAGAGAGAGAGAGAGAGAGAGAGAGAGAGAGAGAGAGAGAGAGAGAGAGAGCCACTTTGTGATAAAGGGGCAGGGAATGGAGAAACAAGATGAAAATGAAGCTTTAAGATCAAGGAAATTAAAATTCAATCGTATTAAGAAAAAAAAACCCTGATAAGTGCTCTAAAGTGGTGACCGATTTGGTAACGTCCCTGACTGGTGAACGCCAGACTGGGGTTCGAGTCCCGCTCAAACTTGATAGTTTCTTTGGTCGCTGCAACCTCACCATCCTTGTGAGCTAAGGATGGTGGGCTTGGGGGAGCCACTAGGTCTATCTGCTGAGTCACCAACAGCCATTGCCTGGCCCTCCCTGGTCCTAGCTTGGGTGGAGAGGGGTCTTGGGTGCTGATCATATGGTCAGTCTCTAGGGCATTGTCCTGCTTGATAGGGCAATGTCACTGTCCCTTGCCCCTGCCATTCATGAGTGGCCTTTAAGTGAATAAAAACTCAATCGTATTAATAGAATATATAAGCGCTCTATATATCAAAGTAACACTGAAAACATGTACAAATAATTCCAATGTGATGATTTCATAACTGAGGTGAAGAAAATGATAATTAAAAAAGGTTCATCAAGATGGGGATTTTTCCCAAAGTAGTTTTCCTTATTGTCAGTTAAAATTCCACCTCTGGTAAAGTGTTTGTGAAAATCTAGACGACATTCTATAATTCTTCTAACCCACTGCTAAAAGAATCCTGGGCATGATTGAAACATAACTTCCTAGAGTAATGCAATAATGATAAAAATGTTAATAAAAATAAAACAGCTTTCAGTGGCATATTACCTCCAATGATTTTTCTTCATCATGGCCAAGATCAGAAAATAGCCAGGGTTGCAACACAAAATAGCCAGGGTTGCAACACAAAATAGTCCGGGTTGCAACACAAAATATCTTGGGTTGCAACACTAAATATCCCGAGTTGCAACAGAAAGCGGTGAGTGTTTCTTGTTTTCATTTCCATCCTCACAAAAACGCTTTGATAATTTGCTTTATTATAAAAATCATTTGCACAAAAGGCAGCTCAAAAGCGTAATAACTGTTATGAAAGAACGATGAATAAAAGTTGGATTAACAGAAGGAATTTTGTAAAGCAAGGCTTGTTTTGAGAAATAGCTTGTAGCTATACATCATAATTTCAGTCTATTTAGGTAGATTTTACATTGTTATATGGATTTTATAAGATCATAGAAGATTTAAAAGTATTATCTAGTGATTAATGACATTGGACAACGTTCCAGAACCCTTAAATAGAGCTTTTTTATAAATATTAAAACATTGCCTCAATTACATAAATATTCTCAGTCAAAACTTGTTGTATGTAAGTTACTTACATTGTATTGAAAATTTCTGAAATAATTAGATTTTACTGAACTCAATGTACCCTGAAAATACACCATCAATTACAAATGAATTGGAAAGTTCAGGGGAGATTAAGCCAAAGTTAAAATACAATTGTCTACCAAAATAAGTCCACGTTTTCTTTAAACTGATGAAACGAGACTATACCAAACCCCGTTTTCTTTAAACCTTTCAGAAACCAAAAATAATCTTAGAAATTGACACGAGGATGACCAAATCCGAAAATTGACTTTATTGTGTGTATATATATATATATATATATATATATATTTTGCCTGCGATGGCTGGATTGACGGGTAACTAAAGTAACAAAAATAAAGTCAACCGAGTTTAATAAGTTCTATAAACCTTTTACTTCCAATCTGTACAATTGAATGCAGTACATTCATCTTCTTTCACTTAATTTACCATATTTAAAACTCGTCACTTAAAAAGATAATTCTTTTTTATACAATTTCCTCAAGGACTAAACTTCTTTCGAATAGTTGTTGTTCATTCTGAACCCACTCATGTAATAAACAAAAACAAACACACACACACACACACACACACACACGTCTATAGCCTGTGTGCACTAGTGCTGTTAATGAGGGACAATGAAGTTGTTTCTTTAATTAGATAGAATTATGTGGCCCATGTTGGAGGTTCCCTAAAATGGGATACGACTGGACTTTGCCGGAATCTGGACCTAAAATAATAGCTAATTTCCACGTCCGGACCTTTGTGTCTTTCGGGAGAATGGATACGGTTTATAATTAAAACCTATAGAAATAAACTATTAATTCATTTAAAACGTATCTAAATAAACCATTGATTAATTCAAAATGTATAGAAGTAAACCATTGATTAATTCAAGACGTAAAAATAAACTATTAATTAATTCAAAACGTATACAAATAAACCATTAATTAATTTAAAACGTATAGTAATGGACCATTAATTAACTCAACACCCTTAGAAATAAACTATGAATTCATTTAAAACGCATGGAAATAAACTATTAATTAATTCAAAACGTATAGAGATAAAGCATGAATTAATTTAAAACGTATAAAAACAAACAGTGAATTAATTTAAAACTTATAGAAAACACGGACTTCTGAATGACTTGAGAGAGAGAGAGAGAGAGAGAGAGAGAGAGAGAGAGAGAGAGAGAGACTTACTTAATGGCTTATTGCCTTAGTCTATGTTTGGGTGCCCCCAGGTCCCTCAGTGTGAGGCACCTCGTATATCTTCCGGTGTATTTTGCATCTTCCAGTCTAGAGAGAGAGAGAGAGAGAGAGAGAGAGAGAGAGAGAGAGAGAGAGAGAGAGAGAGAGAGAGAGAGAGAGAGAGAGAGAATACGGATAACTTTCCATAAATGATGCATTAGAAGATGAATAAGAAATGCAGGGGAGAAGAAAAAGCGTGAAACAGGAAAATTCAAATTACACTAAAAATGAGCAAAACTTCTAACCCGACATGAAGTGTTTAAATTTCCCCCTTTCCCCCCTTGATTAAACACACTTCTCGAAAATAGCTCGCTGAAGTTAAAGAAGTGTTTTTCTTTTTTAAACTCTGATTAATTCAAACGATCGCGAGTTTGAAAGAAACGAAAAAGGGGAAAAAGGAACATCAAGGAGTTGATGAGGTAAAGGGGGGGAGGAAATAGGGTCGCAATGGGCCTACCGCCACAGGGTCGTTTATCCTATTAATTAGAACGGGATTAACGGCCATTTCGCCGAGCTCAGCCGTCCGCCGCTTCGATCCCTCTTTTCAAGTTTACCTCATCCCGAGAACAAACAGTGGCCAGTGTGCATTAATCATCGCGAAACCGACGTGTTCTCTGACAAACATTACTTTTTGCCTGTACGAATGTTTGTCCGACGTCAAGGCGTTTATCATTCTCGAAGGATCCATGGAGGAAGATTTATCAAGAACGTAAATGCATTTTAAGAGATGGCTCAGGTGGCGATCACTATCATATTCACACGCGAAATTCAATTTTCATTTCCATTTTGAGATCGGCCATCGCGAAAATTATGACCGGCTAAAAGTGCCTTCCAGATCCGCCCGACTTCGGAGGGGTTCCTATCCCCTCTGAAGGGAGGAGAAGGCCAGGCTTGGGGGATTGGTGGGGAAGGGGCTTCACCGAGGAGGCTTCAACCTCCCCTCGCTCCCCTGGAAAGAGGTCCTCCAGCCAACCGCCGTTGCTCAAACGCTGTTTAAAAGTTCTCTCCAAAAGATTTCGTAGTCTTTGAATGCATTTTACTTCCATTATATTCATTAGGAAGCCATTACGTGTGTGCCGGCCCGGGGCAAAGGCAGGGAAATTAACTCTGGCCTCTCTCTCAAAGGGGCTGGAAATTGGGCATAATTATTTCATAGAGTATTAGCCAAAGCGGTGTTTTGACGGCGGTCGAGGGTCGGAGCAAAGGACTAATTGCTCAGGCATCCAGAAGGGAGAGAGAAGAAGAAGAAGCAGGAGGAGGTAAAAGAAGAAGGATAAAAGTGATACGCCATTGTGCTAAGATTTGTCCAAGCTGGATGTGTTTACATGTTTTTAGTCTTACGGGACGAGCAGGAGAAGATGAAGGTGCATTGATGTTTGAGATTCATCTCAGACAAGTATAGCAGGGTATACTTGTATGCATACATACACATACATGCGCACATGATATATATATATATATATATATATGTATATATATACAGTAATATATATATGTATATATATATATATGTATATATATACAGTAATATATATATATATATATATATATATATATATACATATATACATATATATATATATATATATATATTATCAATATCATTATCATCATAATCAGCATTACTATTATTATTATTATTATTATTATTATTATTATTATTATTAATTGCTGAACAAAAGCCTCGGACATGTCCTTAAAGTCTGAAGTTTTACCATCTCATCGCCATGCTGGCCATGGCAATTTGGTGATGGTGGGAGACTTTAGTCTGATCGCTCACAGCAAACCAACCTATGGATGACCCTGAATAGTACAGCTTTGCTGATCATGGCGATACACAAACCATTTCACCACATTATGGAGTTCCCACTTTGAAAGGGTATATATATATATATATATATATACTGTATATATATATATGTTTATTAATATATATATATATATATATATATATGTAGTTTCTAAGCAAATAGCCTTCGATAATTCTTAAGTCTTATAAAGTCGTGGGGTTAACTAGTGGGCGGGAAGCAGAGATGAAACCAAGTACAATGATCAATCAATTAGCCATGGCGTTCGCACCAACTGCCCGTTGAGATACTACCGCTTGAGAGTTATGGGGTCCTTTGACTGGCCAGACAG
>NC_090728.1:51263920-51276420 GCF_036898095.1 Palaemon carinicauda | reverse complement strand
ATTTGATAATTATCTTAATTCTGATTATGAACAAAAAGTTTTCATTCTTCAGTAGTCTCTGCTCATTGGTATAACCTAATTCTTAGTTGACGCCAGTTTCCGATTCCATTATTATTGAAAACATTGCCCTTTTTTTTTTTTTTTTTTTTTTTTAGGTAGTCATTAGTTTGGCATGATTTAAAGGTTTAAATGCCGCTCATGAAGGGCAGAACCAACGAACAGTGATATTGCTATAGCTATCAGGACAATGGCCATGTTGTTACTCTTCTTAAAATACTTTAATTTTCCTTTTTTCTTTTCTCATTGGGCTATTTTCCCTGTTGGAACCCCTGGCCTTATAGTATCCTGCTTTTTCTTCTAGGGTTATAGCTTAGCAAGTAATAATAATAATAATAATATAATATAATATAATAATAATAATAGCAATATATCCATATGATCAGCGCCCAAGACCCCTCTACACCTAAGCTAGGACCAGGGGTGCCCAAGCAATGGCTGCTGATAACTTAGCAGGTAGAGCTAAACGTTCCTCAAAGCCCAACATCCTTAGCTCAAATGGATAGTGAAGTTGCGGACATTACAAGATACTATCGAGAGTGAGCGGGACTCGAACCCCAGTCCGGCGATAGCCAGGCAGAGACATTTCCAATAGACCAGATTATGATACTTCCAAAAATTTTCCTAATCACCTGTTCTTACAACCTTCCAACTTCTAAGACTATTGTACCAACCATGTGTCACACAATTGTACATAATTCCTTTTGTATATATTATGCTTGTATCTTCGCTCTTCCCTTGCACTAAACCGAACATGAAAATTCATGTCTGCTGTTTTCCTCTGTAACATTGTCATTTCCTCGAACATGTATTTTCCTGTTGCCTTGAGGTTTTGTATATAAAGGAGAGTGTTCTTTAATACAGTACTCAGTTGATTGCTTCCTGCCTTTGAGTCACAACCTTCTCCCTGCCTCGTCACACTATTTTGTATCCTTCTGAGTGGTACCCCAATCCTATACCACCATCTTTACTTATTCTTTAATTCAAGAGAAGCCCAAAAACGAAATTATCTTTCCCCGTTCTTAGGATTTCGCTTTTGGAAAAAAGCTCTCCGGACAGAAGAGGCGTAGCCCCGTCACGTTAGTTATGCGATATAGTTGCGGGAAAACCGCGAACCGTACTCTATGCAAATTTAATGCATCTCATTAAGCAAGTGATTAGTCGGATGATGCATGTTCACCATTAGAACAAGATGATAGCCTTAATTAGCTGGTAAGTTATAAACGTCACTAGACTCTTAGAAATATTGTAGGCGAGGGTGTTTGGCAGAGAAATAATTCTCGTAACATGAAGTCTCCAAACAATAGCCTATCGTATAACAGCTTCATTTGCGAGGAATTTCAGTAAGTAATAGCCACTGAAGGGGTATCGTGGCCATTAATGTTCTATTTTAATTACCAGTCCCGGGTTGTTATCATGTAATATGTATCATATCTTTAAAAGACCGACGAGAAAGTGTGGCCGACACATGTGGCGGCGTTATAGGATGAGGTGGCTGGTGTGAGGCACGATCGATAAGAGGAGGGAAGGAGTAGTAGGAGGAAAGCAAAGAGGAGGAGTAGGAGTAGGAAGAGGAAAGCAAAGAGGAGGAGTAGGAGTAGGAAGAGGAAAGCAAAGAGGAGGAGTAGGAGTAGGAAGAGGAAAGCAAAGAGGAGGAGTAGGAGTAGGAAGAGGAAAGCAAAGAGGAGGAGTAGGCGTAGGAAGAGGTAAGCAAAGAGGAGGAGTAGAAGTGAGGAGAGGAAAGTAAAGAGAAGGAGAAGTAGGAGGAAGGAAGGAGCCGGAGAAAGTAAGGAGCAGGAGGAGGAAAACAAAGTGGAGTAGGAGTAGGAAGAGGAAAGCAAAGAGGAGGAGAAACAGGAGGAAGGAAGGAGCAAGAGTAGGAAAGCAAAGAGGAGGACTAAGAGTAGGAAGAGGAAAGCAATGAGGAGGAGTGGGAGTAAGGAGAGGAAAGTAAAGAGGAGGAGAAACAGGTGGGAGGAAGGAGCAGGAGTAAGAAAGGAAAGAAGAGTAGGAGGAGTAAGAAGAGGAAAGCAAAGAGGAGAAGCAGGAGTAGGAAGAGGAAAGCAAAGAGGAGGAGAAACAGGAGGAAGGAAGGAGCAAGAGTAGGAAAGCAAAGAGGAGGACTAAGAGTAGGAAGAGGAAAGCAAAGAGGAGTGGGAGTAAGGAGAGGAAAATAAAGAGTAGGAGAAACAGGTGGGAGGAAGGAGCAGGAGTAGGAAAGGAAAGAAGAGTAGGAGGAGTAAGAAGAGGAAAGCAAAGAGGAGAAGCAGGAGTAGGAAGAGGAAAGTAAAGAGGAGGAGAAACAGGAGGAAGGAAGGAGCAAGAGTAGGAAAGCAAAAAGGAGTAAGAGTAGGAAGAGAAAAGCAAAGAGGAGGAGTAGGAGAAGGAAGAGGAGAGCAAAGAGGAGGAGAAACTGGAGGAAGGAAGGAGCAGGAATAGGAAAGCAAAGAGGAAGAGTAGGAGTAGGAAGAGGAAAGCAATGAGGAGGAGTAGGAGTAGGAAGAGGAAAGCAAAGAGGAGGAGTAGGAGTAGGAAGAGGAAAGTAAAGAGGAGGATAATCAGGAGAAAGGAAGGAGCAGGAGGAAGGAAGGAGCAGGAGGAGAAAAACAAAGAGGAGTAGGGGTAGGAAGAGGAAAGTAAAGAGGAGGAGAATCAGGAGAAAGGAAGGAGCAGGAGGAAGGAAGGAGCAGGAGGAGAAAAACAAAGAGGAGTAGGGGTAGGAAGAGGAAAGCAAGGAGGAGGAGGTGAAACAGGAAGAGGAAAGGAGTACCATGAGGAAAGCAAAAAGGAAAAGAAACAGGAAGAGTGAAAGAACAGGAGTAGGAAAGCAAGGATGAAGAGTAGGAGCAGGAAGAGGAAAGCAAAGAGGAGGAGAAGCGGGAGGAAGGAAGGAGCAGGAGAGGGAAGGAACAGGAGGAGGAAAGCAAAGAGGAGGAGTAGGAGTAGGAAGAGGAAAGCAAAGAGGAAGAGGAGGAGGAGTAGGAGTAGGACGAGGAAAGCAAAGAGGAAGAGGAGGAGGAGGAGGAGGGAAGGAGTGAAGCAAATAAGAGGAGGAGGAGTAGTAGGAAGAGGAAAGCAAAGAGGAAGAGGAGTAGGAAAAGGAAAGCAAAAAGAAGGAGAAACAGGAAGAGGGAAGCAAAAATGATGAGTACGATAAGGAAGAGGGAAGCAATGAGGAGGGGGAGCAAGTGGAGTGAAGGAGCACGAGGGGGAAAGTAAAGAGGAGGAGTAGGAGTAGGAAGAGGAAAGCAAAGAGGAGGAGGAGGGGAAGGGGAGGAGGAGGAAGAGGAGGAAGAGGAGGAGGGAAGGAGCAGGAGGAGGAAAGCAAATAAGAGGAGGAGGGGGAGTAGGAATAGGAATAGGAAAGCAAAGAGGAGGAGGAAAGCAAAGAGGAGGAGAAGCAGGAGGAGGGAAGCAAAGAGGAGGAGAAACAGGAGGAGGGGCAAGAGGAGGAAAGGAGCAGGAGGAGCGAAGCAAAGAGGAGTGAAGCAAAAAGGAGGAGGAGCAGGAGGAGGGAAGCAAAGAGGAGGAGAAGGAGGAAGGTAGGAGGAAGAGGAGGGAAGCAAAGAGGAGGTGGAGCAGGAGGAGGGAAGCAAAGAGGAGGAGGAGGAGGAGGGAAGGATCAGGAGGAGAGAAGGAGCAGGAGGAGGGAAGCAAAGAGGAGGAGGAGGAGGAGGGAAGCAAAGAGGAGGAGGAGGAGGAGGGAAGGATCAGGAGGAGAGAAGGAGCAGGAGGAGAGAAGCAAAGAGGAGGAGGAATGGGAGGAGGGAAGCAAAGAGGAGGAGGAGAAGGAGGAGGGAAGGAGCAGGAGGAGGAACAGGAGGAGGAAAGCAAATAAGAGGAGGAGTAGGAGTAGGAGGTCCTGACTCGACTGCGTAGAAGAATGTGCGACACGACACCATGGTAGCAAAGAAATAGACGAGTATCCCCTTACTAGAATCCGACACATCTTCCCTTTCCCGCCCCTCCCACCCCCTAAACCACTAATATTTTAATTTCACAGTAGTGCATTCTCTCTCTCTCTCTCTCTCTCTCTCTCTCTCTCTCTCTCTCTCTCTCTCTCTCTCTCTCTCTCTCTTTCATTAGACCCCCGCCGCCCTGTCTTCTCTCATCACCTATAATTTGTTATGGTTGTAACTGTTTGTATCTTCGTGTCCTTTCGGTTTGGTAGCGGGGAGGTGATGGGCCCTGTGTGGTAGGAGAGAGAGAGAGAGAGAGAGAGAGAGAGAGAGAGAGAGGGCCCCATGTAACTAATGGCCTGTGAGGAGGTAGTAATGGCAGTTTAGGAGCTCATAATGAGAGCTTACGGCTGAGTTTAATGATAATCATCTTAAATTAGATTGAAAGGGATTACTTGAGCTGCCTTCGATGCCAGGCGGATGGGGACGAAGGAGGAATTTCATCTGAATATTTGAATGTCGATGAAGAAGATCGGAAGATGCATTGAAGGTTTATCCTAAGGAATGTAAATTTGCATTTGAGTATTTACATTTCTATTATCTTTTGCATAACCATCTAACTCATTTTAAAACCTTCATGCATGTCGGATTTTCTTGAAGTTTTGTTCTGCTTTTACTTGTAGGAAAGTTATTGTCAGTACATTGTTTTTCTTTTTTGGTATAACAAAATGCAATTGAGTATAATACATAATTAATTTGAATAGTTTGTATTTTATAGTGAGATGATTTCCTATTTTTTCTATTTGCAATATTTGTTCTATTTTACAATCGTAACATTATTCCTTTGTGTTTTACTTTCCGTCATAACAATAATTTTTGTATATATATACATATACACACACACACACACACACACACATATATATATACATATATATATATATATATATATATATATATATATATATATATATATATATATAAGTATATATATATGCTGATGCATATAAAATATATAGATAAATGTATGACTATATATGATATGATTTGATATATAGATATATCCATTCATATACAAATACTATATATATATATATATATATATATATATATATATATATATATATATATATATATATATACATATATAGTATGTTAAAGTAAATGAGATCACCAAAGAATTGTCAGAGTAGATGTAGAGGAAACATTTCTCAGTTTCATTTCTAATGTATTCAATTAATCTCTCTCTCTCTCTCTCTCTCTCTCTCTCTCTCTCTCTCTCTCTCTCTCTCTATCCATGTTCATCTATTCTTCTTTAATTCTATTTCATAGGTATTTCTATTTTGAAATTCGAACAATACTCTTTTGGGCGGTGAATAGTTACCAATTCGTGAAATAAATTTCTGATACTGAAGGATAATAATTACACAATAAAGATAAACTAATCAACAAAATAGACGATATGTTTATACAATAAAATCAAACTAAACAAATATACGATTTTGAATACGGAAAATGTAAGAAAGACTTGAACGAATTGACAGGCGAATTTATTTACCCTAAAAGGTGACGCAGAAAATAATATTATATACTATTTCTAAATACATCCAGAAAGAAGATTGTAAATTCGAGAGGCAGTATTCAAACAAATGGTTCAATTTAATCACGTGACATCTATCTGATGAGATAAGGTAAGAAAGGAAATAGAAATCAAGATTTCAAGTTGAAAAATATATTACCTTAGGAGTAAAGGCTTTGGGGGTCTATAATTCTAGTTTTCGATATTTTCAGGAAATTACTTTACAGAATTTATTTTGTTAGTTCATTCATTGTTGTCTGTCTGTCTGTCTGTCAAAATTTAGCTGACCAGTACGGGAAAATCAAATTGTTTGAGATATCTAACATATCATTATTACCATTAGCATTCATAATAATAATAAGATCCAAGAAAGTAGACTGAGGTGGTATGGTCATGTCATGAGAACAGTATGTTGGGAGGAGAGTGATGCAAATGGAAGTACAGGGAACGAAAAGGAGGGGGAGACCAAAGCGAAGGTGGATGGATTGTATCAAGGATAACCTTCGATCAAAGGGATTAACCGGTGATGAAGTGTGGGACAGAGGTAGATGGAGAAAGCTGACCAGAAACATCGACCCCACATAGAAGTGGGAAAAGATGTAGACAAAGAAGAAGAAGATGATAACAATATTATCATTATCATTATTATTACTTGCTAAGCTACAATCCTAGTTGGAAAAGAAGGATGCTATAAGCCCAGGGGCTCCAACAGGGAAAATAGCTCAGTGAGGAAAGGAAACAAAGAAAAATAAAATATTGCAAGAAGAGCAACAACATTAAAAGAAGTATCTCTTATATAAACTATAAAAAACTTTAACCAAACAAGAGGATGAGAAATAAGATAGAATAGTGTGCCCGAGTGTACCCTCAAGCAAGAGAACTCTTAACAATAGTTTCTAATACTATTATCATATAAATAATCCATTTAGTAATGTATCCATTTCATATGCAATAGAAAATAAGTAAATTAATCTTATAATAAAAAAAAGGAAAACAATGTTTGCCTCGTTTCGGTTTAAATAAGAAGATCGCATAAGACATTCTCCCCTTAGAGCATCCCTTGGGTAATTGGCATCGCTTCGGTATGAAGTTATTAAGATTCTCCTGTTACCTCCTCCTCCTCCTCCTCCTCCTCCTCCCTCTCCTCCTCATCCTCCTCCTCCTCATCCTCCTCCTCCCTCCTCCTCCCTCTCCTCCTCCCTCTCCTCCCCATCCTCCTCCTCTTCACAGCCATTAAATTCTGGTGTTGTTTTCATAATGCGGTCGTATCTCTTAACCACAGCCGAACTTACACACGTTAATATCAGTCTGACCTCTCGTCTTCTCTCTGTTTTGATAGTTTTTTTTTCCTATTTGCGGCTTCTTGTAGGTAGTATGTTGGCCAAGGCACCAGCCACTCGTTGTGATACCACAACTAGAGAGCTATTGAGTCCTCTGACTGGCCAGACACTAATACACTGGATTCATATCTCTGGTCACGGCTTATTTTGTCTTTGCCTACACATACATCGAATAATCTGGCCTATTCTTACCGCATTCTCCTGTCCTCATACACCTGACAACACCGAGATTACCAAAGAAAATTTCTTTGCTCAAGAGGTTAACTACTGCACTGTAATTGTTCAGTGGCTTCTTTCCTCTTGGTAAGGGTAGAAGAGACTCTCTAGCTATGGTAAGCAGCTCTTCAAGGAGGACACTCCAAAATCAAACCATTGTTCTCCAGTCTTGGGTAGTGCCATAGGCTCTGTATCATGGCCTTCCACTGTCTTGAATTAGAGTTCTCTTGCTTGGGGGTACACTCGGGTATACTGTTCTGTCTTACTTCTCTTCCTCTCCTTTTTTTAACTTTTTATAGTTTATATGTAAAGGATCTAATTTAATGATATTACTGCCCTTGAAGTATTTTATTTTGCTTGTTTATTCTTATCTTAGAGTTTATTTATTTCCTTATTTCCTTTCCTCACTGGGCTATTTTTCCCTGTTGGAGCCCTTAGCTTATAGCATTTTACTTTTCCAACTAGGGTTATAGCCTAGCTTGTAATAATAATAATAATAATAATAATAATAATAATAATAATAATAAGATCGCTTCATCGCTTCCTCTCTCATGTATGAAGCATTTTATTTATTTAATTTATTTAATTGATTTAGATTTTATTCTTTGATCTCTCAGTTCTACGATATCTTAACAAACCGGTTCCTAGATAATCTGCTTTGCCTTTAAATTCTTTGTAAGTCGTTTATATTGCTGTTTATATTATTTTTAGTGTAAGTGACCAGTCAAAAATGACAGCTAAAAATTTAGATAGATATGCAAACACAAGCACATGGGCGAACGCACAGATTCAACCCTTCTCACCCCTCCCCTTTTCTTAGCTACAACCCGCTGGTTCGGCAATTTGTGGGAGTGTGGGGTTCCCGAGTGTACATTTCAGTTTACCCCCTCTTACCAGGGTATGATTATTCCCTCTCCCTACTGAGCTTAACAGGATATATATATATATATATATATATATATATATATATATATATATATATAAATATGTGTGTATTCATATGTATATATATATATATATATATATGTATGTATGTAGGTGTATATACATATATATATATATATATATATATATATATATAGTATTTATATATAATTATGCTGTATATATATATATATATATATATATATATATATATATATATATATATATATATATAGACACTTACTCTTTATTATATATGGGAGATCTTTTTTACGTTCACCTCTTCCTCTCTTCCCAGTTCTTCCCTCCTTTTTTTCCCTCCATCCCTTCTTTCCATTTCACGGTCTCAGAACCATTCTCGAAGGCCCTCCTTCCCTCTCCCTCCCCCCCATCCCTGGAGACACAAGAGTCATTTGAGACACGATGACGTATTTAACACCGCTCTTACCCTCGTCATTCGACTCGAACTACCGAGGCATGTTTTGTTATAGTTATTTTATGAAGGCTAATGAGACTTGTTAATGTTTCGTTCGCTTCTCGGATTGTGCTTTCGGTTAGAGAGCCAGCTTGAAGGGGGGGGGGGGGCGTTCAGTAGACTCTGAGCTCTGAGTAGAGAGCATCATGCCTTTGCTATGCCAAACAGTCTTATT
Organism: Palaemon carinicauda; assembly: GCF_036898095.1. Classification (NCBI taxonomy): domain Eukaryota; kingdom Metazoa; phylum Arthropoda; class Malacostraca; order Decapoda; family Palaemonidae; genus Palaemon; species Palaemon carinicauda. Next base: position 51,267,755 of record NC_090728.1, on the reverse strand, counting down.
TTGCTTTTATCTTCACTGCGTAATTTTACTTTAATGTATTTTCTTCAAAATCTAATGGATTTTTCCTTTGTTCATATCCCACATGTTTGCCAAGTTTTGTTGAAATTTGTTCAGTGTTTTGCTTAATGTTGTTAAAAAAAAAAAAAAAAGAGCAATCTTATTTTGCTCTCAACTCTACCGCGTGCTTGTACTTGGGTGTTTTATTTTATTTTCTATTTTTTTATTTACTGGATTTGTCATTGGGTCATACCCCTCCTGTCCGTCAATTTCGTTAAAATTGGTTCTATAGTTTTTGCGTAATGTTGGTCGCAAACAAACAATAAACTAACAAAACATTTGCCAATCACTTTAAAGTACTACTGCGTACTTGTACTTCGATATACAGTGCTTTATCTAAAATGTTGCAGATTCATCCTTGGGTCATACCTAACGTGACTTCCTAGTTTGGTTAAAATCAGTAATGCAGTTTTTGCGTAAAATTGCGACAGGGACGGATATATACCCTTCGAAAATATTCGATTTTGGCGATGAGAGGGAAGGTTATGGCAATTGGCCCCCCGTGGGTTTTGGGGGAACTATAGTCAATTTTTTTTTTAGCGTGGCAGATTTGCACCGACTCGCAGCGGTGCCCTTTTAGTTCGGAAAAGTTTCCTGATCGCTGATTGGTTGGACAAGATAATTCTAACCAATCAGAGACCAGGAAACTTTTCCGAGCTAAAATGGCACAGCTGCGAGTCGGTGCAAATGGGCCTCATTAAAAGAAATTGACTAAAGAAGATATTATTTGAAAAAACAAACTGAAGGATGCCAGTGTCCCAGGAAACTACCGCCCCATCGCCATTACAACAATTTCATCGAAAATATTTGAATCTCTTCTGTTCCGTCGCCTTGCACCATTTCTCCACACCACAGACAATCAATTTGGTTTTAAGACTAACCACTCGACTGACACCTGTATATATATTTTAAAGGAGTTATTGAATTTCTATATATCCTCGGCCTCCCCTGTCTACTTATGTTTTGTAGACGTGCGGAAGGCATTTGACAGAGTAAACTATCTGAAACTCTTTTGAAACTACGCAAAAGGGGAACTCCTCTATATCTCATCGGTATATTATACTGTTGGTTCACAACACAACAGTTCTGTGTCAAATGGGGCAATGTCCTATCCCAGCAATTCGGCTCATCTAACGGTCTCAGGCAAGGAGGCATCCTCTCACCATACTTATTTAATGTTTACACAGACGACTTAAATATCAGACTGAATTCACTTCCCATTGGTTGCACGGTTAATGGCTTTACCATAAATAACCTTTGCTACGCTGACGATATGGTCCTCATCTCCCCCTCTGCCCGAGGCCTACAACGTCTTATCGACACCTGCAACGCATACGCTAATGAACATGACATAATCTATAATGAATCGAAGACACAGTGCATGTCTGTCCTTCCTGGATCGCTCCGTTTCGTAGAAGATCCACATATTTACCTTCAAAACCATCAGCTAGCATTTGTCAATGATTTTCCTTACCTAGGTCACATCATTACGAAAGATTTAAAGGACACATCTGACATTGAAAACAGGCTACGTAAATTGTGTTGTCTAGGGAACATGGTAACGAGAAGATTTGCCTTCTGCCGCCAAGATATAAAAAAAACTCCTATTTCAAACCTACTGCTATAACGTATACGGCTGCTCGCTATGGGCAAACTATACGCGAGAATCGATGAGACGTATCACAGTCATTCACAATGATATCCTAAGGCGCCTCACCAATACCCCGAGGCACCATTCAGCTTCAGCGATGTTTGTTGAAAATAGACTGGATAACCTAAAAACCATCATTCGTCGCTCTATAGTAAGTCTCACCTCCCGCCTACGATCTAGTGAAAATCCCCTAATTCAAAATGTGCTTGCAAGTGCAGCGAGAATAAAATCCAAAATGTGGGATACCTGGAATACGGAAGCGTCAGTACAATGAATTGTATTCACTGATATTTGATAGTGTGGCTATGCCAAATCTTCATCACTAAATAACTTTGGTATGATACCCAGTAATGTTATGATAACGTGTTTTATTATGTTACATCTTTGTTGTCTGGATGTCCTGTATTTCCTTCACACCACCTGCTCAGTGACTAGATTTTTTCCCCTCCCCAGTGTTCTTTCATTATTCAAGAAATTTCTGTTCCAACATATTTATCATTGTCATCTCCATTTTTTTTTCTTTTTTTTCTTTCTCCCTCTCTTTTTGTTTGCTGATATGTAAGTTATCATCATTGTTAAGCGTTAATTCTATAGTGACTTTGTTACCCAGACCTTAGAACTCTGTGGTCAACCTGCTAATTGATGCTTATAATATATCACTGATATTATTGCATATCTCATCTTTTTTTTACCGATGTCAAAAAGTGTAAGATCACTGTACCCTTATTGTAACTCTGTATATGGCTTCTGCTGAAATAAAGATTATTATTATTATTATTATTATTATTATTATTATTATTATTATTATTATTATTATTATTATTATTATTATTATTATTATTATTATTATAATTACTTAGAATTGAGTATGGTGTGAGAGCCCGTATTGAACTTAATTTCAAGTTAGGTATGTGAGCCCGTATTAAACTTAATTTTAAGCTAGAAATGAGAGTCTGTATTGAACCTAATCTTAATTTAGGTACAAGAGCCCGTATTGAACTTAGATTAAATAAGGTAATAAACAAGGGTGTAAGATGAAAGGGGTAGACATAGAGTGGAGAGTGTGATTACAAAGCAGGTTTTAGTAAAACTTTAAAATCTTACTTCAATAAGAAACGATCGTTAGTACAGCAAATGCAAGGACGTATGAGTAGTTTTTAGGGTTATGGTGGTAAAATGGTAAGGGTGCTTGAAAGTGGAAGAGTTGAAAGTACCTTAATTAATGAATGCAATTAATATACTGAATAAAAATGAATGAAGTAGTGAATAATAATAATAATAATAATAATAATAATAATAATAATAATAATAATGATAATGATAATTATGACAGTGATGATGATGAGGATGATGATGATAAATGATAATCTCAATTGAATATAACAATAGAAATTATATTGATGATAGAAATATTAATGATAATAACAATAGTAAAAACAATAACGAAGATAATAAGCATATATAATAGCAGTAATAATAATAGTAATAAAATTCATGATGAATTATCATTGCAGTGGGTTAGGAGAGAGATACATTTATATCGAAGTGGTTACCTGTAAGACAACAGAAGAATGAATAAGGACAAATGAACGAGAGACAATAAAAAAAATTTGAAAATAAAATAAATGTGAATATGATTTACCTAACACTGTTGTGTATTGTAACATTTCTGACGAAAGCCACTCCTTGCAGGGAGTTACAGTTGAATGTCTAGATGCACAAGAGATCTCCGACTGGTACGATTTAAAAACTGGTCATTGTTGGAAACCTTTAGACAGGTTATATTGCCTATTCTTGTAAATATAGGCGACTTTAGCTTACCTCTGACTAATACAGCGTTCCTGTACATAAAAAAGTTGTTACTGTTCTTAAAATGTTTTACTTTAATTGTTCATTACGTCTTTTGAAGTTTACTTATTTCTGTGTTTTCTTTCCTCACTTGGCTATTTTTCCCTGTTAAGAGTCCCTGGGCTCATAGCGTCTTGCTTTTTTAACTTGGGTAGTAGCTTAGCTAATAATAATATTTTTTCCTGTTGGGGTCCTTGGGCTCATAGCATCTTGTTTTTTTAACTAGGGTAGTAGCTTAGATAATAATAATAATAATAATAATAATAATAATAATAATAA
>NC_090728.1:51253920-51256420 GCF_036898095.1 Palaemon carinicauda | reverse complement strand
CAATACTACACAGTATTCTAGTTTTATTCCAGCTGTTACCAAGTTGTGGAATGATCTTCCTAATCGGGTAGTTGAATCAGTAGAATTTCAAAAGTTCAAAGTTGGAGCAAATGTTTTTATTTTGACCAGGCTGACATGAGTCTTTTTATAGTTTATATATGACATATCTGTTTTTGACGTTGTTAATAGTTTATATAGGACATATCTGTTTTGACGTTGTTACTGTTTTTAGAATGATCTATTGTTAACTTGTTCTCATCATTTATTTATTCCCTTATTTCCTTTCCTCACTGGGCTATTTTTCCCTATTGGAGCCGTTGGGCTTATAACATCTTGCTTTTATAACTAGGGTTGTAGCTTGGCTAGTAATGATAATAATAATGATAATAATATACATATATATTTTATACATATGTATTCATATATATATATATATATATATATATATATATATATATATATATATATATATGTGTGTGTGTGTGTGTGAGTGTATGGGAGTGTGTATATATACCTAAACATAAACCTAGGCTTAACATAAAATTCCCTTAAACTGTTAGATGATATGTGTATGAAAAATGACTAAATCGGGGAAGATAGTGCTACATTAATAATGTATAGGCCTAATGTATTGACCAACTGGTCGGGATGTATGCGTTGTAGAAGAACGTAGTAGGCCTAATAATGGCCTATATTTATCCAGGATACGTTTAGAATCATAGACAAAAAATAGTGCTAACCCCTCTATAACGACATTTTTTTTTATGTTGAACAGGCTGACATATGTCCTTTTATAGTTTTTATATGAAATATCTGTTTTAATGTTGTTAATGTTTTTAAAATATTTCATTTCAATAGTTCATTATTTCTTATGTCGTTTATTTATATCCTTATTTCCTTTCCTCACTGGGCTATTTTTCCCTGTTGGAGCCCATGGGCTTATAGCATCTGGCTTTTCTTTATTATATAGAGATAAAAAGAGCATCAAGAACTGTTTTTTTTTTTAAATTTTTTTTCCTACGGGTTGCTCTATTCACAGCAAGAGCCCGTGCTAGCATAAGGCTAGCCTAAACTAAAAACGAATATTTGAGGTTTAAGTTACACCTGTTTGTAGTCGGCACTTGGAACTTCTTGTATAACAATGTTTTTATATGTTATTTAAACCGCTAAAACTAACGCCTTTCAATTAAGATGATTTATTCTAATTTATCACATAAATACTTCATTTGATTCAATTGGAAACAACGTAAAACTAACCAATTCACACGCTTTTATAAATAATTGACACCAATGTTACTTATTCTAAAAATATGTTTGTCAATTCTATCCATTCCCCTACTACTTTTATTATTTTCCATACAGCTTCTCCTTACTAATTTGCTTCCATAAGTTCTTATCAACCACTTCTATCATTACCTCTTATCAACCATAGGTTTATTCACAACTCTCAACCATTTTTAATAAATTTTATTCATTCTTATCGCAAATCCCATTATTTTTTCCAATTTCATTAATTTTTCAACTTCATTTATTTTTCAACTTTCATTAATTTTTCAACGCTAAATCATTTTTTTAACCTTCATCCCTTTTTTAACTTCCATTCATTTTTCAACTTTCATTAATTTTTCAACGTCCATTCATTTTTTTTAACCTTCACCCCTTTTTTTAACTTCCATTCATTTTTCAACTTTCATTAATTTTTTAAACTTCCATTAATTTTTTCAACCTCTCTCAATATTTTCAACTATCATTAATTTTTTCAACTTTCATTATTTTTTTCAACTTACATTCATTTGTTCAACTTTCATTAATTTTTTCAACTTCCATTCTTTTTTTCAACCTCCATTAATTTTTTTTTTAACTTCCATCCCTTTTTCAACTTCCATCATTTTTTTAAACTTCAATTAATTTGTTTAAACTTCAATTAATTTTTTTAAACTTCAATTAATTTTTTACCTTCCATCAATTTTTTTTTTCAATTTTTTTTTCAACTTCCATTCATTTTTTCATCTTCCATTATTGTTTTGAAAATTTTCTTTAACTTCCATCCATTTTTTTGTTTCCATTAGTTTTTTTCAATTTCCATTCATTTTTTCAACATCCATTTATTTCTTAAATATCATTCATTTTCACTTCCACTAACTCTTTCAATTTCCATTCACTCTTATCTCAAATCCCATTAATTTCCCACCTCCCATTAATTTCCCACCTCCCATTAACCCTTTCACAATCCCCATTCATTAATCCATGATTAAACACAACCACCCAATCCTTTACTACGAATATTAGTTCCTTTACGACAGCCATTCATCCCAGGGATTCCCCATTCATAGCCTTACGTCATACTATCTGATTCATTCATAAAAAAACCGAACCTACGTGAATTAATATTAACGGCACGATAATACCGCTCATTAATACTACTCCCGAGGCTGATCGGTAATTCACAGACAAAGCATTCCGACCACTGGATGACTAATCGCACGAGCGGTTAATAGTT
>NC_090728.1:51243920-51246420 GCF_036898095.1 Palaemon carinicauda | reverse complement strand
ATATATATATATATATGTATATATATATACATATATATATACATATATATATATATATATATATATATATATATATATATATATATATATATATATATATATATATATATATATATATATATACATATATATATATATATAATTGCTGCGTGTAGACATATACAGTACAACAGAAAAAATAAATATATAAAGTTTGTCATATCCTTTTTAACTTTTAATACATCATATAGGATTCTTTAGTAATTCCTCTTCTCATTTTTCTTTCACATAAGCTTTCACCTGATTCTATTTCACATCCAATCTGTTTTTACGACTTTGCAAATGTTCTCGACAAACGTATTACTCCGTTCTGAACTGTTATGAGACCCGTTTCATACAGTGCTATGCGGAAAAACTTGATTCGCTTTGTTTTTTCTCTCTATTTCATTTACAAAGGAATGCGAAAGCAGAGTGAAAGGGAATATGGAAAGGAGTGAAAGTTGGAGTAAAAGGAATTACGAAAGTAGTGAAAGTTAGAGTAAAAGGAGCTACGGAAGTAGTGAAAGTTAGAGTAAAAGGGACTACGAAAGAAGTGAAAGTTAGAGTGAAAGGGACTACGAAAGAAGTGAAAGTTAGAGTAAAAGGGACTACGAAAGGAGTGAAAGTTAGAGTAAAAGGCATTACGAAAGTAGTGAGAGTTAGAGTAAAAGGAACTACGGAAGTAGTGAAAGTTAGAGTTAAGGGAACTGTGAAAGGAGACTGAAAGAGAAGTTTGTTTGAGGATGTGACTTATACAGCAGTGCCATCTGTTGGGAATCTACGAAGTAACTAATCCGTTCTCTTAACTTGGTTCAGACTATCCAAATTGATTCTACATGTTAAAAAACAGCAATTTTAAGCGGAAATTGTCCGTAAAAATATACTGTTCTCAGCTGTATTTCAGTAAAATGCAGGTGACCGTAATTTTACCATACTTTGTTATTATCTTTTACAGGTTGGTGACCGTAATACCACTTGTTTACGTCAAAATAACTGTTTTTAAAACGGTAAATGTCTGCTAATATTTATGCCAGTGTTTTAACCATTTTTATTACGGCAAATTTTTAACAGTGTGCCATTTAGATTTAAGAGTGAATTTTTGTTTTGTTTCTTGTTTTGCCTGTTTGAAAAAAAAAAACTTGTGTATAAAGTGATTATATTTAAGTATAATGTTATTGTTGTTTGGAAAGCATCTCCTGTTTGTTGATTTGTATGCAAGAATAAACCAGATACAGTTGAGACAGTCTGCAAAATTTGATTTATGGTATGTGATTCCCGTAGATTTATTCAACCAGATTCTAGTGGGCATTTTGATCATATGACTGGTCGATTTTAAAGGCTTTTAAGAGTAATCCAGATTTAAATGGAGGACATCGTCTACTCGTAATACAAACAGAAATAGATAGAGGAATTGGCAAGATGTAGACCAAATTATACAGTGGGACTAATATGGTCGACTGACTGATTCATTTAGAGTTCTCTGGCACCCAGACATCGAAGGTCATTGACGCTATAGTTTGTTAAAAATAAAAATGTGGAACGCTTCACGATTTTCCGTGTCATATAGACACTGAAGCTGTAACTGATATGATAGAAGTTTAAAAAAAAAAAAAAAAAAAAAATCAAGATTCGAGTTTTAGTTTCTGGGGACATTTTTTTTTCTTTACTAATTTTCGACAGTATGGAAAACATCAATAGGCTTAGAATACAAAGGTATTAAAATATTCTTTGACTCCATGTCATCTACAATTGAAAAAAAGGTAAACCATATTTACAAGGTATTCTCTTCAAAACTCTGGAACTCAATGAAGTGTTCTGTCTTGCCATTGTAGAAATATCTTTATATTATCTGCATTTCATTGTCATATTTGAGTCTTTAGATTTCACTGATCAAATAAAGTAATATAAAGCATATTCACTGGCCCTCATCATTAAATATATTTCATTAGACCCATCTCAATATTGACAATAAACTATCTAAAATCCAATACTTTCATAGATAAAAAATATCTGGTGAGGGGAGAGAGGGAGTAGTCGTACCCTGGGGAGATGTGGGTGAGTGTGCATGTGTGTGCATATGAATATAAATATCTAGCAGTCATTTTTGACCGGTTGCGTACACTAGTTATGAAGATTGGGCAAGATAAGAAAAATCGATTATCAATATATTTATGGCTACAAATTTTTCCAAAGCAAGAGCTACTGAAACCATCAAATTGAACGAGGATAAAGGCAAAAATGTATCGATAGAAACAATATATTAATTAATGCAAAGATGATATTTGACAAAATATGAAATGAAAATTTATGGTGGCCGATGTGGTAAAGTACCTGACTGGTGAACGCCACACTGGCGTTGGAGTCCCGCTCAAACTCGTTAGCTCCTTTATTGTTTGCAACTTTACCATCTTTTTAAGTTAAAGATGCAGGGTTTGGGGGAGCCTACAGGTTCATCTGCTGAGTCATCAGCAGCCATTGCCTG
>NC_090728.1:51228920-51231420 GCF_036898095.1 Palaemon carinicauda | reverse complement strand
GTCTAATTCCTGATTGATTGATTGATTTCTTTTATTATATCTCGATATGTCTCTTGTGTGCTGAATACACCGTTTATTTCTGTCTAATTCCTGATTGATTGATTGATTGATTTTGAGTAATCTAGCATCCTAATATTGAAGTTCTAATTTCTGGTGACTGGTTAGCTGATCCAAGATATAATTCCCTCTTGAGATTTTCAAAATTTTCTGACTGCATTATCTGAAGAATTCAACTGGTTAATTCAAGTAGTGAACTATGTACCTGGTAGAGGTAAACTGCGGTGGGCTGCAATCGGGATCGAGAAGGACATGGTGCAAACTTTATCCCAAAAAATTTGACGAAAAATTAAAATTTTAGTCGCACTGGAAGAAGCCCCTTATCAAAAGCAACAAGATTAACAATAAAAAAAAAAAAAACTTTCCACAAAGAAGCAAAAATGCATACGGACCTACACACACACATACAAACACACACACACACATACATCTATCTATCTATTTTCCAACATGGAAAATGGCCCCGAGAGGAAAGAAAATAAGGAAACAGAATATATAATCTTGCTAAAATGATTTCCGTCTTTTAGCCTTTCTGGTCTGATGATACCCATGGAGAAACATTTGGTATGATTTGATTCAATTCATTAATCTATAATATCATTTTACTTATAGTTTGACATTTGGATATCTTATTACTAAAAATGGAGAGATTAATCAGACCAATAAGTCAAATTCAATTAAATTCGGAAAGAAAAATATTATTTATATTAAAGCTAACAAATGAATCGAATAAAATATATATTAAATATAGTTGATAAAAATATTATGCGGTAAAAATCTGTGACAAACAAAAATTTAAATCTTTTATAAATAGAAAATTTCTTAAAATGGTAAAATCTTAAAAAACAGAAATTCTCAGATTTCAATAGAAGGTAAAAAACTTTTCTTACCAAAAACACAATTCTCTCTCTAAATATGTTTTAAAATTAAAATACATCTGTGGTGGCCTATTGGAAGCTCCCGGGCCTAGCGCTCGCCAGACTGTGGTTCGAGTCCTGCTCATACTCGATAGCTTCTTTAGTATCTGCAACCTTACCATCCTTGTGAGTTAAGGATACCCCGGGGGGTTTAGGAGAGCCTATAGGTCTATTTGCTGAGTCATCAACAGTCATTGCCTGGCCCTCTTTAGTCCTAGCTTGGCTGGAGAGGCAGCTTGGGCACTGATCATATGTATATATGGTCAGTCTCTAGAGCATTGTTCTCCTAGCTAGGGCATTGTCACTGTCCCTTGCCTTTGTCATTCATGAGCGGCCTTTAAACCTTTAAACACACATTGCACATACGAATTGCTTCACGAGGCGTTATTGTTCTCAAACTTAATTTTGTAGTTTATTTCATGATTTCCTTTCTTCCCTGGGCTATTTTCCCTATTTTGTAGTTTATTTCTTGATTTCCTTTCTTCCCTGGGCTATTTTCCTTGTTTAAGCTCTTTGGATTTTTGGCATCGTTTTTTCAACTAGGGTTGCAGCTTAGCAAGTAATAATGATAATAAAAATAATAATAAAAATAATAATAATTATAATAATAATATTAATAATAACAATAATAATAATAATAATAATAGTAATAATAATGATAATAATAATAATCATTATTATAATAATAATAATAATAATAATAATAATAGTAATAATAATAATAATCCTTAAAGTGGAATTTGATGCCAAATTGTGGTAAACATACGGCTGATTTAGCAGCGCCATATGCTTTTCTCATTACGAATCATATTGATCAATCAACAATTCATCAACACTGAAACATTTGTCGTCTGACGATCATAAACTCTGAGCTCCCCTCCACCCGCCATTCATGTAAGGTAAGACCAAAACATGTCAGTTAATTCATGCACTAAATAACTCGGCTTTGCACCGCAGTTATGTTGATTAAGCTTAATTGCAATCTAACAATATACTCTGGATGAGACAAGGAGGTAGACTAGCGAATAAGGAGGTAGACTCACGAATAAGGAGGAAAACTCGCAAATAAGGAGGTAGAATCGCGAATAAGGAGGTAGAATCGCGAATAAGGAGGTAGACTTGCGAAAAGGAGCTAGACTTGCGAATAAGGAGGTAGACTTGCAAAAAGGAGGTAGAATCGCAAATAAGGAGGTAATCTCGTAAATAAGGAGCTAGACTCGCAAATAAGGAGGTAGACTCGCAAATAAGGAGGTAGAATCGTGAATAAGGAGGTAGACTCGCGAATAAGGAGGTAGACTAGCAAATAAGGAGGTAGACTCGCGAATAAGGAGGAAGACTCGCGAATAAGGAGGTAGACTCGCGAATAAGGAGGTAGACTCGCGAATAAGGAGGTAGACTCCCGAATAAGGAGGTAGACTAACGAATAAGGGGGTAGACTCGCGAATAAGGCGGTAGACTCGCGAATAAGGAGGTAGACTGGCGAATAAGGAGAAGGACTCACAAATAAGGAGGAAGACTTGCGAATA
>NC_090728.1:51198920-51216420 GCF_036898095.1 Palaemon carinicauda | reverse complement strand
TATCTGAATCATTAGGCAATTGTAAAAATCTTACAAAAAAGGATTCTATCCATTATAACAGTGTTTAAATAATCAGGATTTATTTCAATACCTTACTTCTGAATCATTTTGAAATCGTAACAAATCTTACAAAAATGGATTTCACCCACTATAAAATTTATTTAGAAAGGATTTATTTCAATATATCTTAATTCTGAATCAATATATAATCATAGCAAATCTGAACATGAAATGGATTTCACCCATTAAAAGTTTATTATTTTTTTTTATTTATTTGCTTTTTTTTTTAAATCAGCTTTATCTTAATATATTTTATTTCTGAAATTATTATGAATCTCGTAACAAATCTTACAGAAAATGTATTCCAACCATTATAACAGTTTAAAAAAAAAAAAAAAAAAAAAAAAAAAAAAAAAAAACAGGATTTATCTAATATTTCTTATCTCTGAATCATCATAAAATCATTGCAAATCTTACAAGAAATGAAACCCACTATGGTAGATTGAGACTCTCTATCTTTGTCAAGATGCACCGCAGCCCAGAGTACTTTTCTTTGTAAGGTGATTTCCCCAAAACGATTGACTTTCCCAAAAACGAACGAATTTTCCCAAAAATGATTGACTTTCCCAAAAACGATTGAGTTTCCCATAAACAATTGACTTTCCCAAAAAACGAACGGATTTCCCAAAAATGATCGACTTTTCCCATGAACGATTGAGTTTCTCCAAAAACGATTGACTTTTCCAAAAACTAATGACTTTCCCAAAAACGATTGACTTTTCCAAAAACGATTGACTTTTCCAAAAACGATTGACTTTTCCAAAAACGATTGACTTTTCCAAAAACTATTGACTTTCCCAAAAACTATTGACTTTCCAAAAACGATTGACTTTCGCCAAAAATGATTGACTTTCCTAAAAACGATTGACTTTCGCCAAAAATTATTGACTCTCCTAAAAACGATTGACTTTCCCAAAAACGAATGATTTTCCCAAAGACGATTGACTTTTCCCTAAAACAAACGACTTTCCCAAAAACGATTGACTTTCCCTAAAACAAACGACTTTCCCAAAAACGATTGACTTTCGCCAAAAATGATTGACTTTCCCCAAACGAACGACTTTCCCCAAAACGAACGACTTTCCCAAAAATGATTGACTTTCCCAAAAACGATTGAGTTTCGCCAAAAAACGGTTGACTTTTCTCAAAAACGATTGACTTTCCCAAAAAAACGAATGACTTTCCCAAAAACGAATGACTTTCCCAAAAACCACTGACTTTTCCCAAAAATGATTGACTTTCCCAAAAACGAACGACTTTCCCAAAACGAATGTCTTTCCCAAAAACGATTGACTTTTCCCAAAAACGAACGAGTTTCTCCAAAAACGGTTGACTTTTCCAAAAACGATTGATTTTTCCCAAAAACGATTGACTTTTCCCAAAAACGATGACTTTTCCCAAAAACGATTGACTTTTCCCAAAAACGATTGACTTTCCAAAAACGGTTGACTTTTCCCAAAAATGATTGACTTTTCCCAAAAATGATTGACTTTCCCAAGAATGATTGAGTTTCCTCCAAAAACGGTTGACTTTTCCAAAAATTGAACTTGGACTTTCCCAAAAAACTATTGACTTTCCCAAAAACGAATGACTCCCAAAAACGATTGACTTTTCCCAAAAAACGAATGACTTTCCCAAAAACGATTGACTTTCCCAAAAACGATTGACTTTCCCAAATCTATTGACTTTCCCAAAAACGATTGACTTTCCCAAAAACGATTGACTTTCCCAAAAACTATTAACTTTCCCAAAAACGGTTGATTTTCCCAAAAACGAACAACTTTCCCAAAAATGATTGACTTTCGCCAAAAATGATTGACTTTCCTAAAAACGATTGACTTTCCCAAAAACTATTGACTTTCCCAAAAACGGTTGACTTTCCCAAAAACGAACGACTTTCCCAAAAAACGAACGACTTTCCCAAAAACGAACGACTTTCCCAAAAACGATTAACTTTCCTAAAAACTATTGACTTTCCCAAAAACGATTGACTTTCGCCAAAAATGATTGACTTTCCAAAAACGATTGAGTTTCCCCAAAAACGGTTGACTTTTCCCAAAACGATTGACTTTTCCCAAAACGATTGACTTTCCCCAAAAATGATTGACTTTCCCAAAAACGATTGAGTTTCCCCAAAAACGGTTGACTTTTCCCAAAACGATTGACTTTCCCAAAACCGATTGAGTTTCCCCAAATACGGTTGACTTTTCCCAAAACGATTGACTTTCCCGAAAACGATTGACTTTCCCCAAAACGACTGACTTTCGCAAAAAATGAATGACTTTCCCCAAAACGATTGACTTCCGCCAAAAATGATTGACTTTCCTAAAAACGATTGACTTTCCCGAAAACGAACGAATTTCCCCAAAACGATTGAGTTTCCCCAAAAACGGTTGACTTTTCCAAAAAACGATTGACTTTTCCAAAAACGATTGACTTTCCCAAAAACGATTGACTTTTCCCAAAACGATTGACTTTCGCCAAAAATGATTGACTTTCCCCAAAAACGATTGACTTTCCCAAAAACGATTGACTTTTCTCAAAACGATTGACTTTCCCAAAAACGAATGACTTTCCCAAAAACGATTGACTTTCCCAAAAAACGATTGACTTTCCCAAAAACGAACGAATTTCCCAAAAATGATAGACTTTCCCAAAAACGATTGAGTTCCCCCAAAAACGGTTGACTTTTCCAAAAACGATTGACTTTTCTCAAAACGATTGACTTTCCCAAAAACGATTGACTTTTCCAAAAACGGTTTGACTTTCCCAAAAACGATTGACTTTTCTCAAAACGATTGACTTTCCCAAAAATGATTGACTTTTCCAAAAACGATTGACTTTTCCCAAAAACGATTGACTTTTCCCAAAAACGAACGAATTTCCCAAAAATGATAGACTTTCTCAAAAACGATTGAGTTCCCCAAAAACGGTTGACTTTTCCAAAAACGATTGACTTTTCTCAAAACGATTGACTTTCCCAAAAACGATTGACTTTTCCAAAAACGGTTGACTTTTCCCAAAAAACGAACGAATTTCCCAAAAACGAACGACTTTCCCAAAAACGAACGACTTTCGCCAAAAATGATTGACTTTCCCAAAAACGAATGACTTTCCCAAAAACGAACGACTTTCCCAAAAACGAACGACTTTCCCAAAAACGAACGACTTTCCCAAAAACGAACGACTTTCCCAAAAACGAACGACTTTCGCCAAAAATGATTGACTTTCCCAAAAACGATTGACTTTCCCAAAAACGGTAAACTTTCCCTAAAACGAACGACTTTCCCAAAAACGATTGACATTTCCCAAAAACGATTGACTTTCCCAAAAACGGTTGACTTTCCCTAAAACGGTTGACTTTCCCAAATACGGTTGACTTTCCCAAAAACGAACGACTTTCCCCAAAACGAACGACTTTCCCAAAAACGAACGACTTTCCCAAAAACGATTGACTTTCGCCAAAAATGATTGACTTTCCCAAAAACGTTTGACTTTCCCCAAAACGATCGACTTTCCCAAAAATGATTGACTTTCCCAAAAACGGTTGACTTTCCCAAAAACGACCGACTTCCCAAAAATGATTAACTTTCCCAAAAATGATTGACTTTCCCAAAAACGGTTGACTTTCCCAAAACGATTGACTTTCGCCAAACATGATTGACTTTCCTAAAAACGATTGACTTTCCCAAAAACGAATGACTTTCCCAAAAACGATTGACTTTCGCCAAAAATGATTGACTTTTCCAAAAACTATTGACTTTCCCCAAAACGAACTACTTTCCCAAAAAACAAACGACTTTCCCAAAAACGAACGACTTTCCCCAAAAACGAACGACTTTTCCAAAAACGATTGACTTTCCTAAAAACGAACGACTTTCCTAAAAACGATTGACTTTCCTCTGTCCATGAAGTTGCAACTCGAGATTCGCTTCGTCAGCTGCAAGATTGCAATGTCAGGCGAACGATTTTTCCGTTTGAACGACTTATATTGAAACATAAGTCTCTCTTTATAGTTTATATGTGAAAGATCTATTTTGATATTACTATTTTTAAAATATTTTACTTTAATTATTCATTATTTTTTATTTTCTTTCCTCACTGGGATTTTTTCCCTTGCTGGAGCCCTTAGGCTTATAGCATTCTATTTTTTTTTCAAACTAGGGTTGTAGCGTAGCTAATAATAATAATAATAATAATAATAATAATAATAATGATAATAATAATGATAAGAATAATGATGATAATAATGATAAAAACAATAGTAATAATAGTTATGATATTAATGATATAAATAACAACAACAACAACAACAACAACAATAATAATAATAATAATAATAATAATAATAATAATAATAATAACAACAATGATAAGAATAAGGATGATGATAATAATAAAAACAATAATAATAATAGTAGTAATATTAATGATATAAATAATAATAATAATAATAATAATAATAATAAATAATAATAAATAATAATAATAATAAAAATAATAAAAATAATAATAATAATAATAATAATAATAATAAACTATCAAAATACACACACACACAAAAAAAGAGAGATTGATTTACATAATTATTAGCGACCATAAAAAAAAGATAAAACAATAAGGTAGAAAATGACTCTGTTTGACATTACTTGCCTCTTTCAATGGATTCCTATTTGGAAATCCTCTCGAAATCAGAAATTGAGATGGAAAGAGCAATTTGAGATTGAGTGTAAACACCCGGGAGAGATGAACGAATTAGGAATGCGACGGGTTGAATAAGATTGAATACCTGAAGTGATCAACTGACGGAGGAATAGAAGAAATAGATGAATATTTGAAGGAGAATGTAAATGGAAATGGGGGAAATTGTGATTCACAGAGATGAGTAATAATTTGGAGTAGTGATAGATTTATTTTAGATGATTAATGTTTTAGTTTGGAGAAATTTCGAAAGACTTATATAGATAAGTGGACATTAATAATACAGTACAAAAACAGGTTTTAGTTGATTCTTCTGTTATTCTTAACGCATAAATATACACATATAGTATATACATATACACACATATATGCATATATATACACACACACACACACACACATATATATATATATATATATATATATATTATATATATATATGTATGTATATACAGATATATATATTTTATATGCATAAGTGTATATAAATATATGTATACATATATATATATATATATATATATATACATACATATATATATATATATATATTATATAAATATATCATATATATATACAGTATATATATATATTTATATATATATATATATATTATATTTATATTTGTATTTATATACATGTATATATATACCTATATATATATATATATATATATATAGATATATGGATATATATATATATATATATATATATATAGATATATGGATATATATATATTATACATACATAATGTACATCGATAAATAAATATGTGCGTGTGTGTGCAAAAAGTACAAACAATAAGTTTCTTGAAAATATATAGCATTTCGTCAAGAAGTACTTTTCCCCAACGCTCAGTTCATCCCCCTCACTAACAATGGGGGTTACTTATCCCTGGAAATTTTGGTCATTCATATATTCTTAAAGGAATTTCCAACGCACGCTTTTACTCATAAACCTTATTCTTCCTTCTACAGAGACTAAGGGCCCTTTATCATGTTCTTGACTTCCCTTTATCATTATTTTATTTCGATTGCTGTTCATAGTCGCGAGCTTTTTCTAAACCATTTGTATCTTTTATCTCTTCTACACCTTTTTCCCCCTTTTTAATTACACATTATACTGCATAGAACTCTGTGATCATAAGTTGTCTATATTGACATTATACTATTTATATCACAAGACGGTAAGCCCCACATACTATCATTACAGATTTTTTTCTTTATGTAATTACACATTATACTACATAGAACCCTGTGATCATAAGTTGTCTATATTGACATTACACTATTTATATCACAAGACGGTGATCAACGCATACTATCATTACATTTTTTTTATGTAATTACACATTATACTGCATATAACCCTAAGATGATATAATAGTCAATCATTAATCATACGTTTTATGATATCC
Source organism: Palaemon carinicauda (assembly GCF_036898095.1). Taxonomy (NCBI): domain Eukaryota; kingdom Metazoa; phylum Arthropoda; class Malacostraca; order Decapoda; family Palaemonidae; genus Palaemon; species Palaemon carinicauda. Next base: position 51,210,242 of record NC_090728.1, on the reverse strand, counting down.
TATATGTTTGATGGCGAAAACAAACACTTTGTAAAATAATCACCAAACCCCCCCCCAAATAAAGCAAAAATCATTTATCATACCTATTTTAATATCCTAAATCTTTGATGGTGAAATCAAACACTTTGCAAAATATCTCCCAAAACGGCCCCCCCCCCAAAAAAAAGAAGAAAAGTAAAAATTATTTATCAATAAAAAAAACCGAAGAAAAGTAAAAATCATTTATCATACCTATTATAATACCCTAAATCTTTGATAACGAAAAGAAACACTTTGTAAAATATCCCACAAAACCGAACACCACCAATAAGAAAAATAAAGTAAAAATCATTAATCATACCTATTATAATATCCTAAATCTTTGATGACGAAAACAAACGCTAAGTAAATAAAAAAAAAAAAAAAAAAAAAAAAAAAAAAAACACGCGTCTAGTGAAACACGATCGAGAACTAAGAAAGAAACATTGGCCAATGTTTGTTCAACATCAGCACAGCCATATCGGTTTTCCGTGGCACGCTGGTTGACCTTATAAAATCGGAGTAATGGCTCTCGGATGATTTTGTCAACATGGTTGCTCCTTAGCTAAAAGGGGTCTCGGTTTGGGTTTCTTGTTCGAGAATAGGATAAAAAAAAAAAAAAAAAAAAAAAAAAAAAAAAAAAAAAAAAAAAAAAGAGTTCTGTGATGACTTGCTTGCTTGATAGATTTGAAGCTCGAAAAGGGGTTCCATCTACTGGCTGGATATTAAAGAACTAGTGTACGCAACCCGTCAAAAACGATAACTAAATATTTAGATATATACGCGTACACATTATTATTATTATTATTACTTGCTAAGCTACAACCCTAGTTGGAAAAGCGGGAGTCTATAAGCACTGGGGCTCCAACAGGGAAAATAGCTCAGTGAGGAAAGGGAACAAGGAAAAATGAAATATTTTAAGAAGAGCAACAATATTAAAATAAATATCACCTTATAAACTATAGAAAATTTAACAAAACAAGAGGAAGAGAAATAAGATATAAGATAGAACAGTGCGCCCGAGTGTACCCTTTTCCAGGGTATGGGTACCTCCTTTCTCGAGCTTAGCGTGACTGATATATAAGTCAGTACATTCTATTCTAATGGTTTGTCCACGGAGAGTTAAAGAAGAGAACAGTAAATGAGGAATAAATAGCCCGTGAAATCAATAAAATTGAAAATGTAATGACACACACAATGGAAAATTTGTGTCAAGCGTAGAAGAATAAGAAGAAAGAGAAGAAGAAGAAGATGAAGATCAATAAAAAGAATAAAGCTTTGCAATAAGAATACAGAAGAGAATACAAAAAAAAAAAAAAAGAATAAGATTGAGATGTGTTCAGCGTAGAAGAATAAGAAGAAAGAGAAGAAGAGGATGAAGATAAATAAAAAGAATAAAACTTTGCAATAAGAATACAGAAGAGAATACCAAAAAAGAAAAAAAAAAGGGAATGAAATTGAGAAGACACGCAACGTAAACAATGGCAAACGGTGTGTGGCAACACCTTAATAAACAGCAAATTAAAATGGCGGTGGGGGCGGGGGAAGGGGGGGGGGGGGAGATTTGGCCGTGCTACAACAATAGATATTTCGCGATCCAACGTCATTAGCGGAATGTAATCACCAAGTCCACAAAATGTAATTAAGAGGTGCTTGATTATTTATCTCGTTAATGACGAGCCACCGCACTACAATAAGCCGCTCAAACTCATTATAAAATAAAAATGGAAACAAGCGCAGGTGGATCTCCACCAGGCAGAGAGAGAGAGAGAGAGAGAGAGAGAGAGAGAGAGAGAGAGAGAGAGGGCTGTTCGTTAACACAGACTTGTTGGAGAGAGAGAGAGAGAGGGATGTTCGTTAACACAGACTTGTTGGAGAGAGAGAGAGAGAGAGAGAGAGAGAGAGAGAGAGAGAGAGAGAGGGCGGTTTTGTTAACACAGACTTGTTGGAGAGAGAGAGAGAGAGAGAGAGAGAGAGAGAGAGAGAGAGAGAGGGGGGGGTTTCGTTAACACAGACTTATTGGAGAGAGAGAGAGAGAGAGAGAGAGAGGGGTTTCGTTAACACAGACTTGTTGAGAGAGAGAGAGAGAGAGAGAGAGAGAGAGAGAGAGGAGTTCGCTAACACGGACTTGTAGGAGGAGAGAGAGAGAGAGAGAGAGAGAGAGAGCTAACACAGACTTGTTGGAGAGAGAGAGAGAGAGAGAGAGAGAGAGAGACAGAGAGAGGCCTTCGTTAACACAGACTTGTAGGAGAGAGAGAGAGAGAGAGAGAGAGAGATAGAGAGAGAGAGAGAGAGGCCTTCGTTAACACAGAATTATTGGAGAGAGAGAGAGAGAGAGAGAGAGAGAGAGAGAGAGAGAGAGAGAGAGAGAGTCCTTCGTTACCACAGACTTATTGGAGAGAGAGAGAGAGAGAGAGGCCCTCGTTAACACAGACTTGTAGGAGAGAGAGAGAGAGAGAGAGAGGCCCTCGTTAACACAGAATTATTGAGAGAGAGAGAGAGAGAGAGAGAGAGAGAGAGAGTCCTTCGTTACCACAGACTTATTGGAGAGAGAGAGAGAGAGAGAGAGAGAGGCCCTCGTTAACACAGACTTGTAGGAGAGAGAGAGAGAGAGAGAGAGGCCCTCGTTAACACAGAATTATTGGAGAGAGAGAGAGAGAGAGAGAGAGAGAGAGAGAGAGAGTCCTTCGTTACCACAGACTTATTGGAGAGAGAGAGAGAGAGAGAGAGAGAGTCCTTCGTTACCACAGACTTGTAGGAGAGAGAGAGAGAGAGAGAGAGGCCCTCGTTAACACAGACTTGTAGGAGAGAGAGAGAGAGAGAGAGAGATAGAGATAGAGAGAGAGAGAGAGAGGCCTTCGTTAACACAGAATTATTGGAGAGAGAGAGAGAGAGAGAGAGAGAGAGAGAGAGTCCTTCGTTACCACAGACTTATTGGAGAGAGAGAGAGAGAGAGAGAGAAGAGGCCCTCGTTAACACAGACTTGTAGGAGAGAGAGAGAGAGAGAGAGAGAGGCCCTCGTTAACACAGAATTATTGGAGAGAGAGAGAGAGAGAGAGAGAGAGAGAGAGTCCTTCGTTACCACAGACTTATTGGAGAGAGAGAGAGAGAGAGAGAGAGGCCCTCGTTAACACAGACTTGTAGGAGAGAGAGAGAGAGAGAGAGAGGCCCTCGTTAACACAGAATTATTGGAGAGAGAGAGAGAGAGAGAGAGAGTCCTTCGTTACCACAGACTTATTGGAGAGAGAGAGAGAGAGAGAGAGAGAGAGAGAGAGAGGCCCTCGTTAACACAGACTTGTGGAGAGAGAGAGAGAGAGAGAGAGAGAGGCCCTCGTTAACACAGAATTATTGGAGAGAGAGAGAGAGAGAGAGAGAGTCCTTCGTTACCACAGACTTATTGGAGAGAGAGAGAGAGAGAGAGAGAGGCCCTCGTTAACACAGACTTGTAGGAGGGAGAGAGAGAGAGAGAGAGGCCTTCGTTAACACAGACTTATAGGAGAGAGAGAGAGAGAGAGAGAGAGAGAGAGAGAGAGAGAGAGAGAGGGGGGGTGTTTCGTTAACACAAACTTGTTGAGAGAGAGAGAGAGAGAGAGAGAGAGAGAGAGAGAGAGAGAGAGAGAGAGAGAGAGAGAGAGACCTTTTTATAAAATAAAACATGGATGATGCTCCTAATTCTAAAGATTTTTGTTTTGATATTCAATAATATTGTCTCCGATAAGGTCTTATCTTTAGATATTTTAGCTCTCTTAGAACTGTCTTCAATCATTACTCAAAAAGTAAATACCATATGTTGTTATTATCATTGTTAAGATTCCAGTATGAAATAAAAATAATTTTGATTTTATTCTGCTTTAAACAATGTTTATTTATGTATTTATGCTTCTAAAATCACACAGGTGATTGCTACATAATGACATTTAATCGCAAAAGAGTAGGCTTATTATTTTTTGTTTCCTTCAAAGTAATATTTCCTCTCTTTGGTTAAGAAAATGAATTTACCGATGAGAGAGAGGCATTCGTTAACACAGACTTGTAAGAGAGAGAGAGAGAGAGAGAGAGAGAGAGAGAGAGAGAGAGAGAGAGAGAGAGAGAGAGAGAGAGGATTTCGTTTACACAGTCTTATTGGAAAGAGAAAGAGAGAGAGAGAGAGAGAGAGAGAGAGAGAGAGAGAGAGAGAGAGAGAGAGAAAGAGAGGTTTCGTTAAAACAGATTTATAGATAGAGAGAGAGAGAGAGAGAGAGAGAGAGAGAGAGAGGCTTCGTTAACACGCTTGTAGAGAGAGAGATAGAGAGAGAGAGAGAGAGAGAGAGAGGGGGTGTTCGTTCTTCATTATCTACAATATTATTTTCTTCAGGGGAAAGATAACACCAACGGTGCAAGAGACCAGTGAGATCTTCCTGGAAAAACTGGGAAAGTATTAAGCCTATTTGTCATTATTATCATTACTAGCCAAGCTATAACCCTAGTTCGAAAAGCAAGATGCTATAAGCCCAAGGGCTCCAATAGGGAAAAATAGCCCAGTGAGGAAAGGAAATAAGGAAATAAATAAATGATGAAAACAAATTAACAATTAATCATTCTAAAAGCAGTAACAACGTCAAAACAGATATGTCCTATATAAACTATTAACAACGTCAAAAACAGATATGTCATATATAAACTATAAAAAGACTCATGTCAGCCTGGCCAACATGAAAACATTTGCTGCAACTTTGAACTTTTGAAATTCTACTGATTCAATACCCGATTAGGAAGATAATTTTCCTACTTTAGCTCCATTTGTTTAAGTAATAGTTATATGGATTAGACGAAAGGCTAGACTTTTGAGTTTCAATATCATCATCATCATCACCTTGTACGCCTATTGACGCAAAGGGCCTAGGTTAGATTTCGCCAGTCGTCTCTATCTTCAGCTTTTAAATCAATACTTCTCCATTCATCATCATCTACTTCACGCTTCATAGTCCTCAGCCATGTGGGCCTGGGTCTTCCAACTCTTCTATTGCCTTGTGGAGCCCAGCTGAACGTATGGTGAACTAATCTCTCTTGAGGAGTGCGAAGAGCATGCTCAAACCATCTCAATGTACCCTCACCATGATCTCGTCCTCATGTGGCACTCGAGTAATCTCTCTTAGAGTTTCATTTATAGGCAGTTGAATTGGTGGAAATTCAAAAGTTATGTTGAAAAGATCTATTTAAATATTGTTACTGTTATTAAAAACTTTATACCAATTGTTCATTACTTCTCTTGTAGTTTATTCATTTCTTTATATCCTTTCCTCACTAGGCTATTTTTTCCTATTGGAGCCCTTGGGCTTATAGCATCCTGCTTTTTCCGGCTGGGGTCGTAGCTTGTCTAGTAATAATAATAATAATAATAATAATTAAACCTTTACACTTTCATGTGGTCGTAACATGAAGAAAGAATGATACAGAGTTATTTCTTTTAAACACCGCAAACAGGATTTCTCTTAAGAATTTTTTTTAATTTTTTTTAATTTTTTTTTTTTTTAGGGGGTTAACGTTACTCACAGAGAAATGAAAAATCATGCCTGGAGGTAGGGTTTTATTGGATGAGATTTAGACACCGTCATCCTATCTGGAAGTGGGTTAGAAAATAAAATTTAGTTAAAACTGTTACCCACACACAATTGATCCATTGTATTTCCATGACATAAAAAAGGCCTTTAAACTGAAGTGGTTCTCTCAGCGATGCGTTGTTATTATTATTATTATTATTATTATTATTATTATTATTATTATCATTATTATTATTATTACTATTACTATCGTTATGGTTATTGTTATTGTTATTATTATTATCATTATTATTATTATTATTATTATTATTATTATTATTATTATTATTATTATTATCATCTACAACCCTAGTTGGAAAAACAGGATGCTATAAGCACAGGGCTCCAACAGGGAAAAATAGCTCAGTGACGAAAGGAAATAGAAAAAACTCCGATATTATTATTATTATTATTATTATTATTATTATCTAATCTACAACCCTAGTTGGAAAAACAGGATGCTATAAGCACAGGGGCTTCAAAAGGGAAAAATAGCTCAGTGAGGAAAGGAAATAAAGAAATAAAAAAGAAACTCCGAAAGAAATGGTGAATAATTATTATGGAATGTTTTAAGAACAGTAGGTGCAGCGCGAGGTGAATCTGATGCAAGGAAGAATTGAAGAGAGAGAGAGAGAGAGAGAGAGAGAGAGAGAGAGAGAGAGAGCGAGAGAGAGATTACGTTATTTGTATAAAGTGGACTTGTATCTGTTTTGTGTTATGAATTAGATTACATTCGGAGTAACATATCTGTTTTGACGTTATTACTGTTTGTAGAATGATTTATTGTTAATTTGTTCTTATCATTTATTTATTTCCTTATTTCCTTTCCTCACTAGGCTATTTTTCCCTATTGGAGCCCTTGGGCTTATAGCATGTTGCTTTTCCAACTAGGGTTGTAGCTTGGCTAGTAATAATAATAATAATAATAATAATAATATTAATAATAATAATAACATCATATAGATATTACGTAGTGAAGATACAAGGAGGATTTTAAACCAAGTGGACGCACCTATAGCATTGTAAAACGAAATATAAAAATGGAACCAGCACCGAAATTAACTTTCTTGTCAGTAGACTTCAAGCTAAATTGGACATTTGGAAAATAATCTTAATACTGGAGGTAGCCTAATAGTTGGATAGTAAGAGTAAACTATGTGTAAAACTGTAAATTTTCTGAATAAAAGTAAATAAAAAAAATTCAAAGGCGTGTTATTTAAATATGTAGCGGGCGGAATGCCAAGAGAATTTAAAAGAAAACGAACTGGCACAAAAAAAAGAAAAAAAAAAAAAAAAAAAAAGATTCAACGTACTGGCCCAATAAAAATATACTTAGTACATTTCAAGAAACCTTTAGGCTAAAATGTACCAGTTTAAAGGTTTTATTAAAGGTTTAAAGGCCGCTCGTGAGTGGCAGAGGCAAGGGACAGGGACATTGTCCTAGCAAACAGGACAATGCCCTAGAGACTGACCATATACATATAATCAGCGCCCAAGCCCCTATCCACCCAAGCTAGGACTAAGGAGGGCCAGGCAATGGCGGCCGATGACTCAGCCGATAGCCCTATAGGCTACTTCAAAACCCCATCCTTAGCTCACAAGGATGGTGTGATTGTAGCGACCAAAGGATCTAATGAGTTTGAGCGGAAATCGAACCTCAGTGTGGCGTTCACCAGTCAGGGACTTTACCACATCGGCCACCACAACCTTATATCATATGAAGTGGACTTAAAAAGTTGAAAAAAATTGGATTTTGCAAATATCAGATTTGATAACGATTGGAGTTCATCCTTTGAGGATGATATACAAAATGACTATAGTAGGAAGATGTATCAAAATTTTTCTAAGAGAATAATGTGCTTTCCCCCATTATTATTATTATTATTATTATTATTATTATTATTATTATTATTATTATTATTACTTCCCAAGCTACAACCCTAGTTGGAAAAGCAGGATGCTATAAGCCAAGGGGCCCCAACAGGGAATATAGCCCAGTGAGGAAAAGAAACAAAGAAAAATAAAACATTTCAAGAGAAGTATCAACATTAAAATAAATATCTCCTACATGAACTATAAAAACTTAAACACAACAACAGGAAGAGAAATAAGATAGAATAGCGTACTCGAGTGTACCCCCAAGCAAGAGAATTCTAACCAAGGCAATGGAAGACCATGGTACAGAGGCCATGGCACTACCGAAGACAAGAGAACAATGGTTTGATTTTGGAGTGTCCTTCTCCTAGAAGAGCTGCTTACCATAGCTAAAGAGTCTCTTCTACCCTTACCAAGAGGAAAGTAACCACTTGATAATTACAGTACAGTACAAAAGTTAATCCCTTCAGAGAAGAAAATTTGTAATTCGCCTATTACTTTTCTATTGTAATTACACTTACTGAAAAAAAAATATATTCATATTCTGAATCTTAATTGATTTGCATTTGTAATCTATAATAATCGTAATTATCAGTTTGCTCCAATGAAAATCCGACTAGAGAGAGAGAGAGAGAGAGAGAGAGAGAGAGGAAGGGGGCGGTAGCTGTGAGTTACAGACAATTTCATACGAACTATTCTCGAATGGACTTGGGGCCTGGTAATCAACCCGGTTTGAAACCTCGTCCAATCGCTTCGATTGGTCGGATCGCATTCGACCGGCAAAATGAAGTTCAAAGCTTCTTCATCGAAGTGGATGTAGGGGAGGAGGGGGAAGGAGGGGGGAGGGGCGGGGGACCTGCAACTCGTTTTAAAATGAAGCACATTTGCCGGCAAATAACAAGAGATGCATCCGGGCTAATTAGGGCTAACCTGCCTATTAGGTTTATGGTCGAATGCGCCTCGCTCGGTGAACAAATTGGCCTTACACTGCTAACCCGCCGCCCCGCTTGGCTAACGAGAGCACATGATTGGGGGTAGGGGGGAAGGGGGGATTTTATGCTCAAACTCCCAATTAATGCACTCATCCAATTCGTTTATTGCTTTCAATTACTCGTGATTACATACACGACTAAACAGAGGGCCATGCTTTGAAGCCGTAGGAGCAAAAAGGAGCGAGGCAAAAGCGAAAGGAAACGGCGAGCGACGAGGCCCGTCGTCTCCCATAAATTCGGGGGCACTGCGGGGTGGAGGCTGTGGTGGGGGTGAGGGGGTATTCTGGGGGTAAACGAGGGGTATAATACCTTCAGGCTTCCCTCCACATGTGGTTGCCAAGTTTATGTCCCGACCCTCCGCTCACCCTCGAAGATGAAAGAATTTGCAGAAAGGATTCCGAAAATACCCTCAGTGGCGTAGACACAAGACCACTCGAAAATTGTGTCGTGCGTGTAAGCTGACATACAGTATTAGCCACCGAGAGAGAGAGAGAGAGAGAGAGAGAGAGAGGGGAGAGAGAGAGAGAGAGACCCTGCTTCGGAATGCGCTTCGTTACCCCATAATGCAATTTCCGAGTGACAAATGACAATCGGTGTAAAGTTAATCATGGCTTCGCCCTCCTCAGACGGAGTGTCATGCGTCTTCACATCCAATTTGTAAATAAAAAATAAACAGAGCTACACTCCAGCATGCGATGTCTAATGAACTCGGATAAATGCGATAATGAAGGAGGAATAAGAAGCCATAAAAGACGGTCGTCGTGAGAAGAAATGGGCTCGGGGTGACAACCGAGGCAAATAAACTGCGTTATCTCTGTCACACCTCACTCATAGTCTAACTGATGGGGCGTCTCACTCACGAACACGATGACTAATTAGGACTCTTTTTAACTCTCTCTCTCTCTCTCTCCTCTCATCTCTCTCGTCTCTCTCCTCTCTCTCTCCCTCTCTTTTTGGGGGGTTGACTTCAGCTAATCACCTCATTAAGTGGATTCATGTCGTTAAGCACAGCTGACAGAAAATGTTCCTTAAGGAAAAGGAGAGGGAAAAAATAATTACCGTCTCTCTTAATAGGATAATCATGTCAAGCAACACGGGCGAGTGACAGGATTAGGTTCCACTTTCAAAGGGATCAAATGTAAATATATACACGGCTGCTTGGAAGCTTTTATATTATTATTATTATTATTATTATCATTATTATTATTATTATTATTATCATTATTATTATTATTCATGATGAGCCTCCGAAGATTTGAATCTTCATTTGGGAAAAGATTCCTACAAAGGAACAGAAAATAATTAATAAATAAAATTGTTTTTTTGTGTGATTCTCTCTCTCTCTCTCTCGTCTCATCTCTCTCTCTCTCTCTCTCTCCCTTGCTACGATCCATTAGAGATGGTTGATAATCAGGTACATCAAATAAGGTGTCCAGGTCTTTCATCTTTCGTCTGGGATCGAACGCATACCTCTAGCTAGCGAGAGAGAGAGAGAGAGAGAGAGAGAGAGAGAAGAGAGAGAGAGAGGAGAGAGATGGGAGTTAGGGGAATTTTGGCAGTCAGTGAGAGATGAAAAAATTATGTACATTAAAACTTTACAGATCAATTGTTTTTCGAGTTATTTCCTTCGGTTGGGAGAGAGAGAGAGAGAGAGGAGAGAAGAGATGAGGAGAGAGAGAGAGAGAGAGCATGTTTAGAGGAAAGCCAGAGAAAAAGGTTGAAAAAAAACTAATATTCATTGCAAATGAACCGGGAACTTAAATAGCTCTAACTGTTGTTGGACAAGTTTATTTCTTCGCTTTAAATTGGGCTCATTCATTCTTCCTTTTGTTGTAGGCTAGACTTGAATTAAGGAAACTCTCTCTCTCTCTCTCTCTCTTTCTCTCTCTCTCTCTCTCTCTTCTCTCTCTCTCTCTCTCTCTCTCTCTCTCTCTCTCTCTCTCTCTCCATAGATTATGATAATGTAAGAATATTTTCTGTGGTGTAAATTGCAAGAATTTCTGTTTATTCGTGGAAGATTCGGCAGGAATCTTCATAGTGCATCCTCTCTCTCTCTCTCTCTCTCTCTCTCTCTCTCTCTCTCTCCTCTCCTCTCTCTCTCTCTCTTTCTCTCATAACTTAGTACAGTGATAGGTATGGTCCTACAACTTGACTGTTATAAAAAATAATAAATTATCAAGTCTCTAAATAAGCAATATTATATGATCATGTTTATAAATTCATTATCTCTCTCTCTCTCTCTCTCTCTCTCTCTCTCTCTCTTTCTCTCTCTCTCTGAAATACAAGCAGCAAGTACTGAAATCCTGAATCCCTGGCTGAAGTATCGCCCTGTTTCGTGAATTAGTGGAAATTGCACCGCTATGGGGAAAGCCCTTTAGTGTGGAGAGGTCGATCGAAGGCGAATTTAGAAGATCGTCATTGTGACGCTAACGAAATTGGAAGAAAGATATGTACTCAGTCGTATTTGTTTCGCCCCTGTTTTTGCGGGGTGTCTGTACGCGAAATGCCTCAAATGTAACTCTATTTGGGTGATTGTACGCGAAATACCTCAAAATGTAACTCTATTTGGGTGATTGTACGCGAAATACCTCAAAATGTAACTCTATTTGGGTGATTGTACGCGAAATATCTCAAAATGTAACTCTATTTGGGTGATTGTACGCGAAATGCCTCAAATGTAACTCTATTTGGGTGATTGAACGCAAAAAGCCTCAAAATGTAACTTATTTAGGGTGACTGTAAGCAAAGTGCCTCAAAATGAAACGATTTTGGAGATGAATGTACGCAAAATGTAACCTTTTTAGGGTGACTGTACGCAAAATGTAACCTTTTTAGTGACTGTAAGCAAAGGGCCTCAA
>NC_090728.1:51182512-51192512 GCF_036898095.1 Palaemon carinicauda | reverse complement strand
TTGTGAAAGATGGGAAGTAGATAAATAAAACTAAATATAATCTAGCTATAATTAATTGGGAGAAATGAAAGCATAATGCTTACTGATGATTTCTGAAAAATATGAATCGATACTTTTATGTCAAGGTAGTTTAATTTCAATGGAATATATAAATGTAATTTAGTTTTAATGAAGTATATAAAGTATATTGTAAAAAAAAAAAACACACACACACAAAAGAACAAACAAACAGAATATATCACAAAGGCTTTAGATTTTAAAGGCCACCCATGAATTTGAGAGGCAAGGGACAGTGACAATGCCCTAGAGATTAACCATATATATATATATATATATATATATATATATATATATATATATATATATATATATATATATATATATATATATATATATACTGTATATATATATGATCAGCGACCAAGCCCACTCTCCACCCAAACTAGTACCATAGAGGGCCAGGCAATGGTTGCTGATAACTCAGCATGTACACCTATAGGGCTCCCCTAAACCAACCATCCTTAGTTCACAAGGATGGTGAAGTTGCAAACACTACAAGAAACTATCGAGCTTAAACAGGGCTCGAACTCTATGCCGGGAAATCGCCGGGCAGGGACGTTACCAATAGGCCATGACAACCAGTGCAATATACACAATCAATTATAAATCAGAGAAGATGCTCTCAAGAAGATCTCGAACTAAGGACAATACCTGTGGGGATTACAGCCTCATTCGTCCTTCATTTAAAACAACAATTGTCATGAATACGGAATAAGGCAATTACAGTGAAAATTGAATATATTGCTGTCATCTAGCTGTGACAGGGGTAATTATAACTCGTATTTATATGAATCATAGATTTAATATTTTCCTTTTTCTGGATAGTTTGAAAAAAAATATGAATGATTTTCTTTAATAATCTTGAAAGAGAATATGGAATATAATAAAATTTTATACATACATTGTATTGAAACTAATGGAATTGTTATTGTGATCTATCGATAATTTTATTGACCTAAATATCTACAATGACCTCATCTCTTTACCTTACAACTTGTAAAGTTTCATAACATATATGAAGAGATAATTCCTTCAATATGGCAGTTAAAATCCCGGGATTATATCAAATCCAGATATCTGAGTTATATAACAATTGTTTAATCCAGCATTTGTATTTCATTATATGATGATAATCCGTCTCAAAAAACGGAGTTAAGTCCTGTTTGATGGAGCCTGATATTATTCATATAAATATTTTCAGTGTTTTAATCAAACCATCATAAGTTAAAAGAGTGAGTTTCCATACTTAACATCCTACAAAATTTCTAAATATTATTAATTTAAAAATTCGACTATATCGTGAAGCATTATCGTCATCAGTTGTAATTTCCTTAACTTTTTTATTTTCTAAGAGTGTATATTTTATTCATATTTTTTTGCAAGGGAATATCTTAAAAACAAACTGTCTTAATTTTAATTTGAGAAATTATATTTAACATGCAAATGTTTTTTATTAAGTGGTAATTTTTTGTTAGAAAATATTTAAAATATTTTAATCGATTTTATATTAAAGTTTGTATTTCGTTATTAGTTGCCAATTTTGTTTTTATTTTAATTCAAGATAAGTATCTTCAGTAAACGGCAATGGTGCTACCAACTAATTTAACAAAAGCCATAAAAGAAGTTGGAATTAAAGTAATTACACAATACCTGAGAAGTTACTCAATTAAAATTAACACTTTGCCTACCAGTCTTACTTCATTTTCCGACCAACCAGTGACTCAATTTACACCATTTCAATCGAAATTACTCCTTCTAAGTGAATATAATAGAAACCAACATATAATCACGTTTCCAATAAAAGTATATCTCCACATCACATTCAATCGAACCCAGGATTGTCAACTGAAAAGCAAATACATTAACAACAAAAAACAATGTTACAAAGATCTTTAAAATGACATGGCGGCCTCTTTTAAACGTATATACCACGACGTGTTAACATATCATCTCTTAATACCAATGTAATAAGCACTAAGATAACATCAGTCTCGCCAGATATGCTAATAAGTACAGCTATACCCTTACATCAGCCTTTGCAGGTAAATGAGCCTGCACACTTGTAAATAATTTTATATGAGCACCATCTCGTTTTCTTGTTGAAATTTTGATTAAATTGAAGCCAAATTTTCCTCCATGTAGCCAATGCTTGTAATGCAACTGAATTGATGCATGTCCGCGACGCATACTAGCGAACTCTGGAATGGTTTGTCCAAAAACGAAATTAAAGCTAATTTTGCGATGCTAACCCAGTGGAATCAAGTATTGCCGTAACAAAACTGAACTGGTGAATATCCGCGACACATATTAGCGAACTCTGGAATGGTTTGTCCCAAAAAGAATTTAGAGCCAATTATGAGATTCTCACTCAATGCAATCAAGTATTGCCATCCTATGACGTAATCACTTCCCCATAATCTCTGTTACCACTTGTATCCGTGACACATATTAACGAACTCTGGAATGGTTTGTCCCAAAAAGAATTTAGAGCCAATTATGAGATTCTCACTCAATGCAATCAAGTATTGCCATCCTATGACGTAATCACTTCCCCATAATCTCTGTTACCACTTGTATCCGTGACACATATTAACGAACTCTGGAATGGTTTGTCCCAAAAAGAATTTAGAGCCAATTATGAGATTCTCACTCAATGCAATCAAGTATTGCCATCCTATGACGTAATCACTTCCCCATAATCTCTGTTACCACTTGTATCCGTGACACATATTAACGAACTCTGGAATGGTTTGTCCCAAAAAGAAATTAGAGCCAATTATGAGATTCTAACTCAATGCAATCAAGTATTGCCATCCCATGACGAAGTCATCTACCTTGTACTCTGTTACCACTTGCCACATCATTTTATTTTACGTCCCTCAAATGGTCTTTGTTCCTCCGTGACTCATTTCGCTCTCATTTAAACATATCTCATTACTCCTCTGTTTTGGTGGCAAGCGGTACATGGATGTGATGCACTGCCATCAACATGAATCACTATTAAAGGTTGGCAATACATGCCTCCGCTAAGCGAGCTAGCACTGTAAGCTGAAATTACCTCTACTTTCATCCAGGACAAACCCTACCAGACTTCGCTTATAAGCGTCCGGCACAGCATGACATCACCTTCAAGAACGTGCATAACTTCAATTTTGCGAAAATATAGAACGTGCTACTAAGAATTCTTCCACTTGTCCATTTTCCAAGTTCTGTGCAATGTACTGTTTTTTTTTTCTTTTTTTGAGCTGATCACAGTTCTTTCAGGCTGGTTTTTCCCTTTCATACTCGGGACTGAATTAACAAATAAAAATGGATTGAAGAAAAATAAAGTCTTTTGATTCGCAAAAAAATAAAAAAATAAAACAGAAACCTTCATTAAGAGACATTCACGTTAAATATAAAATGCGACAAGAAACTTAAAATCTTATAATCACTTCTGAAAAGGGATTTCACGATCTAACTTGTAAACCAATTTCCATTCTTTTTCTCCGTTAAAAATTTAAACTAGAATAAGTTTAGCAGGTTTTTCATCTGTAACTTTTCACAAATCCTTCTCTGAGCTCATACCTCATCATTGGCTGGTTAATGGTTGATAATGGCTTTATGCACTCAGCCATAAAGGAGATTAGAGTGGATTTTGATTGGTGTATAAACTCTTATAGAATTCCCTCATATTTTAGATTGACTAAATGATAACCAATCTTGGATACAAATCTTGAACCATGCGTAATATGTTAAGGAATGGGCTACCATGGTGGATATATGCTGAATTTAGTATTCAGTACAGCATCGGAATTCGATACGATTTAAGAATCAGAAGATTTTTTTTTTTTTTTTTTTTTTTTTTTTTTTTTTTTTTTTTTCCAGGCTGAGTTCATAAAGTCCCTTTCCCCCACGTACCAATTCAAAGAGGCATACTGCAGGTTAAAATCCTGAACAGTGTAGCTATTTTGATCATGTGTAATTATGGGAAAGGTTATTCTTAAGGTAAAATTATATCGATACTTTTGTGATATTTCTGACTTGGCATCTGCAGGTAATCCACAGGCCATGTAAAGCAATGAGAAGACATCATGTATGTATTTATGTAAGCATATATATATATATATATATATATATATATATATATATATATATATATATATATATACATATATATATATATATATATATATATATATATATATATATATCTATATATATATATATATATATATATATAAAGCAGCAATATACGTTTCTTTAAATATATGCTATGTAAAATCCTATAAAAAACAACGACAAAAAAAAAAATATGGTAAAAGTCAATGGAAACTCCCTTGTGATCTGTACCTAATAACACGCATGCGCTTTCCATACACGCCACTGAGCGTAGGATGTCAATGTTGACCCTTCCCAAGGACGCTTACGAATACTCAAATGCGTTTGCAAACTGCAGGATTCCTCGGAAGACTGCTAAAGGGTTAGTAAATTAAGTCACACCCACTACCAATAATACTTTAAGCCTACGTCCCGTATACCCATGTTTGACTAGCTCGAACTGGGTGATTACACACAGCTTGCTGACATGAAGCAGGTCTAGAACACGACATACTGACGGGAAATTGTGTGTAAATACAAAGAATACTTATAGTCAATTTTTTTTAGTGAGGCATATTTGCACAGACTCGCATGGGTGCCCTTTTAGCTTGGAAAAGTTTACTGATCCGTGATTGGTTGGACAAGATAATTATAACCAATCACCGATCAGGAAACATTTCCGAACTAAAAGGGCACCGCTGCGAGTCGGCGCAAATGTGCCTCGTTAAAATAAATTGAGTATAGTAGAGCCGTGTCTAAAGCAACACATATTACCAGCACAGCTCTGTAAAGCAATAACATCACAGCATACTACTAGCACCAACAGTCTAAAATACAGCATAATAGTAAATAAGCAAGTCTATATGCAACTTGTTATAAATTGAAGGATGGATATATATATATATATATATATATATATATATATATATATATATATATATATATATATATATATATATATATATAGATAGATAGAGATAGATAGATAGACAGATATTTATATATATATATATATATATATATATATATATATATATATATATAAATATATATATATATATATATATATATATATATATATATACACATATATTTGCGGCATATTTACATGGGAGTATATGCAACGCTGCATCTTTACATAAAAGCATTTACTAAATACATAAAAGCATTGGCTAAAAAAAAAAAAAACCAACGAAAAAAGTAAAACATTCCCACAGAAAAAGATAATGACAGCAAAACATGTTAACAGCAGAACACGATGGTCGAAAATCCCCACTTACACTGAAGCATGACGATGCCCGAGTATTTACGTGAAGCAGGCATGTTAAGAGAGAGAAGCCATTTTAAAGTAGAGCTTCCGGAAGAATTAAATTTACAACGGCAAATCTTTGGTCGAGGTCGAACATACGAACAGCGAAGCAATGTCACTAACAAATATTATTAATATTAGTGGAGGATGACTTTTAACCGTCAACACTGGGAAAGTCCTTATCCCGGATATGTAAAAAAAAAAAAAAAAAAAAAAAAAAAAAAAAAAAAAAAAAAAAAAAAAAAAAAGCCGCAACTAGTGGAACAGGCTTCGAGTGGAAACAACTAAGAGAGAGAGAGAGAGAGAGAGAGAGAGAGAGAGAGAGAGAGAGAGAGTTGGGAATCATATAAATGCATATATCTTGTATATATAAAGCTCTCGCAGACATGACCTTCAGAATCACGTCTCACTAATATATATTTTCCTGGTTTTCTTTATGCTTTCAAGCTTATGCCAGGCAGTTCATGGCTCATCCGATTGGTTTAAAAAAAATAAATAATTAAATAAACAAACAAATTAATAAATAAATAAAAAATCATAAAAGGCGAACTCTTTATGGAATGTTTTTTTAGGGGGGGGGGGGATTTGAGCCCTATTAACGAGCATTGGGGCCAGGAGGCCATTCAGCACTTCGCTTCAACTGTGGAAAAGTAATGTAGTTGCACTAAAAAGTAATATTCAAATATGCTAATGGGAAAAAAGTTAAAGCACCAGGCTAAAGGGACGCTTACAGTCCATAGCGCGAGGTGCACTGAAAACACAAACCCTTAAACCATCTACAGGGAGAATGTTACACTGAAATCGAAAGATATATCGCTAAATTTCTTTCAGCCTTGGAAAATACTGGTCCTGATTATTCATAGGAAATATTATCTCCTAGAGACTTAGACCTTTTTCTAAATAATATCAAAAAGTGATTTCCTTGTTTTTTCTTACCATATAATAAAACTACATTGAAAAACGGTAAAAATCCTGGAATAAATATTGCCAGGCATTTACCGGTAAAAAAAACAGATATATTGATGTAAAGGAGTGATATTACGATCGCCAACCCGTAAAACATCATAACAAAGTAGGGTAAAATTACGGTCGCCTGTATTTTACTGAAATACGACCGAGGACCGTATATTTTTACGAAGAACTTCTGATTAAAATTACGGGTTTTTGAAGAGGGTACATTTGTTTCATATCACTTAATAATGTATCCTTTTCCTTAGGCTCTGTTTTCTATTTAATGTCCATTGCTACACAAGTAATCTCATTACCATACTACCCTAAAAGCGTGTCTGTATGACAGTTACTCAAGTCAGGGGAAAAAAATTCATCTCAGTAAATAAGAAAAAAGAGAGGAAAAAAAATCAGGAAAAAAATATTTCCGTAAAAATCATTTCAGTAAAAAAAAAAAAAATATTTCTAAGTTCTCCTTGGGATTATTTAGACATCTATTTTATTACTTACCGATCCATTAGATTTTAATTTTAATAATTCTAAACGCAATAAAAAATACTTTTTTTTTCAAGAATTATTTCGTTCACTGTTAAAAAAAAAAAAACCGTAATTTTAATCGGAAACTCTTCGTAAAAGTATACTGTTCTCAGCTGTATTTCATTAAAATGCAGGGGGCTGTAATTCGTACCTTACTTTGTTATTAAATTTTACGGGTTGGTGGCCGTAAAATTCTTTAATGTCAATATATCCGTTTTTAAAACGGCAAATGACTGGCAACATTTATTCCCGGATTTTTACCGTTTTTAAGGCAGCTTTTTAACAGCATTGGCTTGAGTGATTCTTCACTTTCCTCAAGGCTTTTCGTACTCTCAGATATAAAAGTGAAAACTGCAAATAATCTGCAAAACCTTTTGATGTGCATAAAATTTATATTTCAAACAATGTCAACAATAACTGAAAACTCGGTCAACAATAATAACTCTGTACCATGGTCTTAAATACATTCAATGTAAATGAAATATGATTTAAAACTTCTATTAAAAAGTATTCACCTATTCAAAATTTTAACCTACAGTGTGGCTCTTTGGATTGGTGTGTGGGTGAAAATGATTTTATGAACAAAGGCTTCAAAAAAATAAAATATTTTAAGAACAAAAACATTAAAATAAATATTTCCCATATAATCTATGAAAACTTTAACAAAAAACCAGGAAGAGACATAAGATAGGAACTAAAACTTTAACAAGACAAGAGGAAAAGAAATTAGATAGAATAGCGTGCCCGAGTGTACCTTCAAGCAAGAGAATTCTAACTCAAAACAGTGGAAGACCATGGTAAAGAGGTTATGGCACTACACAAGATTAGAGAACATTGGTTTGCCTTTGGAGTGTCCTCCTAGAAGAGTGGCTTAACATAGCTAAAGAGTCTCTTCTATCCTTACCAAGAGGAAAGTAGCCACCGAACCATTACAGTGCAGTAGTTAACCCCTTGGGTGAAGAAGAATTGTTTGGTAATTTGAGAGTTGTCAGGTGTATGAGGACAGAGGAGAATCTGTAAAGAATAGACCAGACTATTCGGTGTATGTTTAGGCAAAGGGAAAGTGAATCGTAACCAGAGAGAAGGATCCAATGTAGTAATATCTGGCCAGCCAAAGGAGCCAATAACTCTCAAGCGGTCGTATCTCAACGGGTGGCTGGTGCCCTGGTCAACCTACTACCTACAACCTGGGGGAGAATTAGCCGTAACTCTCGTTTAAATCCTGCCTGAGATCACATACATTTCTCCGGGGATTTAGGGGGGGGGGGGGAGGAAGATAGTGAGGAGGAGGACGAGAGGTGAGGGGTGGAAGGAGTGAGAAGGCCATATATCAGTGTTAGATGCCAAGCTGACCTCCTTCTTCCTCTTGCAGTTTTCCATTATTAAAAAACTTTTTTTTTTTTTAATGAGAATCTTAATTATTTTTCCATTCTTGAAAAAAATTTTATATATAAATTCTTATTTTTTTCTATTCATAAATAACTTTTTATTTAAAAATGTTGAATTTTTTCTACCATCCCCCCCACAAAAACCTATTAAATTTCTGAATTAATTTTCTATTCTTAAATATTTGTTTATATATAAATTCTGATTTTTTCTATTCTTAAAAATCTTTTTATATATAAATTCTAAATTTGTTCTATCATTAGAAAAAAAATTCTATGAAAATTCTTAATTTTTCTATTCTTACAAAACTTATTATATATAAATTATGATTTTTTTTTTCATCTATCATTTACAAATTTTTATATATAAAAATTCTGAATTTTTTCTAAAACTAATTATATGAGAAATATTCTAGGCTTGTTACTATTGATAAAATAAATTCCGGTTTGTTTTTCTTTACTGAGTATTTGCATACACGCGCTCATACAATAACACAAGCATATATATATATATATATATATATATATATATATATATATATATATTTATATATACATATATATATATATATATATATATTTATATATATATATTTATATATATATATTTATATATATATATTTATATATATATATATATATATATATATATAATTATAAATTTTGCACATTTAGACGTGTTTTTCATATTCAAATAAGCCATATATATTTTTGATACATTAATGTCTGGATTCTCTTAACGACCTCGGGATTAGAGCCCCAGGCGAAATCACACAAAGACAAGAGCTTGTGACCGGCCGGGAATCGAACCCTGGTCCGGCAAGCTTGTATAGACAGTGACTAAACCACTTGGCCACGAAGATATCTTAGAAAATATAAAATTATTTTTTAAATTATTGCGTTTCATATTTTTTTTCTCTTTTTACTATTATGATTATTACCATACAGTTGTTACCCTTATTACCATCATAATTATTTTATATAATTGCAAGATAATAGGAGAAATATTTATCCTGTAAATTAATTTCATAGACCAATACCACAATGAACAAATATATTAACATTCTGTCTTAAAAACTCAAAATAATACAAAGAATAATTGAATATCGCAACTTTAACATTTTGTCTTAATAACTCAAAATAATACAATGAAAAATTGAATATCGCAACTTTAACATTTTGTCTTAATAACTCAAAATAATACAACGAAAAATTGAATATCGCAACTTTAACATTTTTTCTTAATAACTCAAAATAATACAACGAAAAACTGAATATCGCAACTGACATTTTGTCTTAAAAACTCAAAATAATTAAACGAAAAATTTAATATCGCAACTTTAACATTTTGACTTAATAACTCAAAAATAATTAAACGAAAAATTTAATATCGCAACTTTAACATTTTGACTTAATAACTCAAAATAATACAACTCAAAATTTAATATCGCAACTTTAACATTTTGTCTTACAAACTCAAAATAATACAAAGAAAAATTGAATATCGCAACTTTAACATTTTGTCTTAAAAACTCAAAATAATACAACGAAAAATTGAATATCGCAACTTTAACATTTTCTCTTAATAACTCAAAATAATTAAACGAAAAATTTAATATCGCAATTTTGACTTAATAACTCAAAATAATTAAACGAAAAATTGGATATCGCAACTTTAACA
>NC_090728.1:51172512-51177512 GCF_036898095.1 Palaemon carinicauda | reverse complement strand
ACGTCTGGAAAGCGAAAGCACAGCGGCTGCACAGCGGTTGGCTTCCGCTGTGGTCGTTCCTAAGGGAACGAGATAACAGCCTCGTCTTTCAGAGCGTATAGAAAGCGTTTAGTGCATGTGGGAGTACTCAGGGTTTACTCATAAATATGTTGGGGAAGGAGAGAGAGAGAGAGAGAGAGAGAGAGAGAGAGAGATTAACTTTTATGTTTCTTAGTAGGGACTGATAAAAAAGAGAGAGAGAGAGAGAGAGAGAGAGAGAGAGAGAGAGAGAGATTAGTAAACTTTTGTTTCTTAGTAGGAGAGAGAGAGAGAGAGAGAGAGAGAGATTAGTTAACTTTCATGTTTCTTAGTAGGAGAGAGAGAGAGAGAGAGAGAGAGAGAGAGATATTAGTTAACTATTATGTATCTTAGTAGGGGAGAGAGAGAGAGAGAGAGAGAGAGAGAGAGATTAGTTAACTTTTATGTTTCTTAGTAGGGGACTGATATGAGAGAGAGAGAGAGAGAGAGAGAGAGAGAGGTAGGTTAGTTAACTATTATGTATCTTAGTAGGAGAGAGAGAGAGAGATTAGTTAACTTTTATGTTTCTTGGTAGGGAACTGATGAGAGAGAGAGAGAGAGAGAGAGAGAGAGAGAGATATTAGTTAACTTTCATGTTTCTTGGTAGGGAACTGATGAGAGAGAGAGAGAGAGAGAGAGAGAGAGATTAGTTAACTTTTATGTTTCTTGGTAGGGAACTGATGAGAGAGAGAGAGAGAGAGAGAGAGAGAGAGAGATTAGTTAACTTTTGTTTCTTAGTAGGGGACTGATATGAGAGAGAGAGAGAGAGAGAGAGAGAGAGATATTAGTTAACTTTCACGTTTCTTAGTAGGAGAGAGAGAGAGATTAGTTAACTTTCATGTTTCTTAGTAGGGGAGGGAGAGAGAGAGAGAGAGAGAGAGAGATTAGTTAACTTTTATGTTTCTTAGTAGGGGACTGATAACAGAGAGAGAGAGAGAGAGAGAGAGAGAGAGAGAGATATTACTTAACTTTTATGTTTCTTAGTTTCTTAGGAGAGAGAGAGAGAGAGAGAGAGAGAGAGAGAGAGAGAGAGAGGAGAGAATTTAATTTGCTTGGTGTATGACTATAAACTTATGAAATCCCTTAAACTAGAACTTGGTGAGCTTCAAAACTCGATCAACCTTTCGGTGGTGGATTAAAATCGCGCTGAGAGTTATTTTCACACAACAGATATTGGGTTTAAACTTTTATGACACTTCCGGTTTTAACCAACTTATTATTATCATTATTATTATTATTATTATTATTATTACTAGCTAAGCTACAACCCTAGTTGGAAAGGCAAGATGCTAGAAGCCAAAGGGTTCCAACATGGGAAAAATAGCCCAGCGAGGAAAGGAAATAAGAAAATAAATAAACGACATTATTATTATTATTATTATTATTATTATTATTATTATTATTATTATTATTATTATTATTATTACTAGCTAAGCTACAACCCTAGTTGGAAAGGCAAGATGCTATAAGCCCAAGGGCTCCAACTGGGAAAAAATAGCTCAGTGAGGAAAGGAAATAAGAAAATAAATAAACGATATAAGAAGTAATGAAAAATTAAAACAAAATATGACAGGTGAAGGCGGAAGTTCTTATGACAAGGATAAAAATTTATCCAAAGACATAAAATTGTAAATTGGATAACAAGCGAAACTTGAAAATAAAATAAGCCTAGTACTTTTTGTTCTTTATTTTTTTTTTTCTTTTTGAGGGCAACGGATTTGGGTCACTCTTTAACCCGTTGTTACATAAAGGGAAAATGAACGAATTGCATATTTTCAGAATTCAATGTCACAATTACTCTAATTCATTCTGATATATCAGCCACCCATGACGATAACAATTATCACAGAAACGCAATATACTATTAAATACCCCTTTGATTATAATCATTATTATTATCATTATTAAAAGGGGGGAGGGGTAATCCAGCCCAATGGGTCGAACTGTCAAAGTGTATTTTTTTAGATGACAAAAATATTCTATTTGTAAAGCAGATACAAAACAAAATTTGCATTGAAACACTTGAACTATAACGAGGAAATATTGAATTTTGGAGTGGGAGAATTCTTTATTTTCACCAAAAGAAAAAAAAAAAGGCTCAATCAAATTATTTTGAATAAGAAAATCTATTATCAGAGGAGGTAAACCTATTTTGACAATTCTTTCTCGACGATTATTATATCTATTCTACTATTTAATTGATTAGATCTTTTTTTTTTTTTGGGGGGGGGAGGAGTAAAGTCACATGTTGGTTAACAAAATGAGATTATGAAATGTAAAATGCTATTTTCTCTAAAAAAAAAAAAAGTACAATTAAAACGTTATTGGATAGCAAAATGGGAGAAAGCAGAAGCCCATAAAGTGGGCTCAGCTAGGAACAGATGACCCTTAGGTTATCATGCCTATAATGCACCGTGCGAAGGCTAATAAACAGAGAACTACAAGCCCCTTAAATAACGCCTACAGTTCACCGTTCGAGACCTAGTAAAGGGAGAACTACAAGTTCAAGTAGTCTGACCTATCAGCATATAACAAATCTAAGTTAACTGAAAAGTGAATATTGGAATAATTCTTCCCTTTAAGCGACTGCTGCTGATAATGAAGTTTGATAAAAAAGAATTAGTTTCCCCCTAATTAAACCACATATGGATTTGATAGTTACGACAGGGCCAATCAGCATCAAATTATGTTTTTTTGTGGTTTGTCCAAAAACAAGAACGCTTTCAAATTATGAAAATACATATCCCTTAATGTTTCTCGCATAATGAAAATGGATAGATGGTATAATGCAATTTGGGCCATATGGCCCAGCGCTGGACCATGAGAAGATATTAATAAACCGGAATGCGCAATTACTGGCAAATGCAAAATGAACGAGTCAAGAAAAAACAAAAATAGCAATTAACCTCATTTGCATAAACGGTGTTTGTGACCTGGAAAAATATTAATTACTCAAATTACCTAATTTATAAATTGAGAGATTAGATGTATAGAATTATGGCCATTATAACACTAATCGGCAAAGTGCAACTGGAAGGAAACCTGATTAGTTGGACTACAGAGTGAAAGTTAATATACAGGGTGTCGCATAAGTCTCCATACATAGGAGAAATAATACATTCTATACATATATGGTTCTAACATTTATTTCTTTACATGTTTCGCTTAACTGCCTGGCCTATTGATGCTTTGCTTAAACACCTGGCCCTTTGATGCTTTGCTTAAACACCTGGTCTCTTGGTGCTTGGCTTAACTACCTGGCCTCTTGATGCTAGGCTTGACTACCTGGCCTCTTGATGCTTGGCTTAGCTACCTGGCCTCTTGATGCTTGGCTTAACTTCCTGGCCTCTTGATGCTTAGGCTTAACTACCTGGCCTCTTGATGCTTGGCTTAACTTCCTGGCCTCTTAATGCTTGGCTTAATCAAATGGTCTCTTGATGCTTGTCTTAACCACCTGGCCCCTTGATGCGTGGCTTAAACACCTAGCCTCTTGATGCTTGGCTTAACTACCTGGCCTCTTGATGCTTGACTTAACTTCCTAGCCTCTTGATGTTTGGCTTGACTACCTGGCCTCTTGATGCTTGGCTTAGCTACCTGGCCTCTTGATGCTTGGCTTAACTTCCTGGCCTCTTGATGCTTAGGCTTAACTACCTGGCCTCTTGATGCTTGGCTTAACTTCCTGGCCTCTTAATGCTTGGCTTAATCAAATGGTCTCTTGATGCTTGTCTTAACCACCTGGCCCCTTGATGCGTGGCTTAAACACCTAGCCTCTTGATGCTTGGCTTAACTACCTGGCCTCTTGATGCTTGGTTTAACCACCTGGCCTCTTGGTGCTTGGCTTACCTACCTGGCCTGTTGATGCTTGGCTTAACCACCTGGCCTCTTGATGCTTTGCTTAAACACCTGGCTTGAAAGATGTTTGGCTTAACCCCCTGGCCTTTTGATGCTTGGCTTAATTACTTGGCCCCTTGATGCTTGGCTTAACCACCTGGCCTCTTGATGCTTTGCTTAAACACCTAGCCCCTTGATGCTTGGCTTAACTACCTGGCCCCTTGATGCTTGGCTTAACTACCTGGCCTCTTGATGCTTGACTTAACCACCTGGCCTCTTGGTGCTTGGCTTAACTGCCTGGCCTCTTGATGCTTGGCTTAACTACCTGGCCTCTTGATGCTTGGCTTAACTACCAGGCCTCTTAATACTTGGCTTAACCACTTGGCCTCTTGATGCTTGGCTTAACTACCTGACCTCTTGATGCTTGACTTAACCACCTGGCCTCTTGGTGCTTGGCTTAACTGCCTGGCCTCTTGATGCTTGGATTAACCATGTGGCCTCTTGATGCTTGACTTAACTACCAGGGCTCTTGATACTTGGCTTAACCACTTGGCCTCTTGATGCTTGGCTTAACTACCTGGGCTCTTGATGCTTGGCTTAACCACCTAGCCTCTTGATGCTTGGATTAACCATGTGGCCTCTTGATGCTTGGCTTAACCACCTGGCCTCTTGATGCTTGATTTAACTACCAGGCCTCTTGATACTTGGCTTAACCACTTGGCCCCTTGATGCTTGGCTTAACTACCTGGCCTCTTGATGCTTGGCTTAACCACCTAGCCTCTTGATACTTGGATTAACCATGTGGCCTCTTGATGCTTGTCTTCACTATCTGGCCTCTGGATGCTTGGCTTAAACACCTAGCCTCTTGATACTCGGCTTAACCACCTGGCCTCTTGATACTTGGCTTAACTACTTGGCCTCTTGATGCTAGACTTCACTACCTGGCTTGAAGGTTGCTTGGCTTAAATACCTGGTTTGAAATATGTTTATTTTTCCTATGTATGGAGACTTAAGGGACATGTAGTTTGGACATAAAGACTGAATGACAATAGAATACTTAACCAGAGGTAAAACTAAAAGAATAAAAAGAGTCCTTTGATATAATCTGTTCA
>NC_090728.1:51166448-51172012 GCF_036898095.1 Palaemon carinicauda | reverse complement strand
AGTGCCTTGTGGTGCCCATTTAAAAGTTCATGTTTATATATATATATATACTATACTATATACATACATGTACTATTATATATATACATATATACATATATATTATATATATACATATACGTATATATTATATATATAACTATATATATGTATGTATGTATATATATACTATAGTATATACTACATATATATATATACTGTATAGATATATATATATATATATATATAATATGGGTGTGTATGCGTGCGTGAGAGAGAGAAGGAGTAAACAGAAATTAAATCTCATACGTTTAAACCACAAGGTTATAAAAACAACTAAGAAATACGAACCTTTATTCTACATATCTCCATCCACCTTATCTCCCCTATACATCTATCTACCCATGCATTTACCCTTCTATCTATTTACCCATCTACCCATTCGTATTGCAGAAATTAGACGGCCCTTTGGAAGCAGGATGTTAATTCCGACTCCATTTAATCTCATCTCGGGCAATCCTTTAGCTTCCAGACTCTTTCTTTCGTTCCAGCGTTGCTGGATGCTGCTGGCTCCGTGTCTTCTTCCTTCGCCTGGAAAGAGGGAAAAGAGAGGAAAATTGAAGAGGTCACTTTCCTCTTGCTCCTCCTTTACTTTTTAAAACTTTATAGTATCGTCCTTCGTCTTCTTTTATTTTTCCTTCTCTATCTTTCTTCATCCTCGTTCGTTATTCCTTCTTTCCTTGTTTTGGTTTTTTGTCTTCTTTCGACAAGTAATATTAGCCTCTATCCTCTTTTATTTTTCCTTCTCCATTCTTCTTCATTCCTGTAGATTATTATTCCTTCTTTTCTTCGCTTTATTTTTTGTCTTCTTTCTCGTGTACATCATCTCTCCTTTTTTCCCCCGTCATCCTAAAGATTCTCTCTCTCTCTGCTCTCTCTCTCTCTCTCTCTCTCTCTTCTCCATCCTTCTTCATCCCCATTCCATCTTTCCACTCGCTTTATTATACCTTCTTTCTCGTGCAAATCTCTTCACTTTCCCCCGTCATCCTAAAGATTCTCTCTCTCTCTCTCTCTCTCTCTCTCTCTCTCTCTCTCATTCCTTATTCCTTCTTTCCTTCTCTTATTTTATGTCTTCTTTCTCGTGCATATCTCTCCTCTTTCCCTCCGTCATCCTAAAGATCTCTCTCTCTCTCTCTCTCTCTCTCTCTCTCTCTCTCATTCTTTATTCCTTCTTTCATTCGCTTTTTTTATATCTTCTTTCTCGTGCATATCTCTCCTCTTTCCTCCGTCATCCTAAAGATCTCCTCTCTCTCTCTCTCTCTCTCTCTCTCTCTCTCCTTATTCCTTCTTTCCTTCGCTTATTTTATATCTTCTTTCTCGTGCAAATCTCTTCTCTTTACCCGCGTCATCCTATCCTAAAGATCTCTCTCTCTCTCTCTCTCTCTCTCTCTCTCTCTCCTTCCTTCGCTTTTTTTTATATCTTCTTTCTCGTGCAAATCTCTCTTCTTTCCCCCCGTCATCCTAAAGATTCTCTCTCTCTCTCTCTCTCTCTCTCTCTCTCTCTCTACATTCTTTATTCCTTCTTTCCTTCGCCTTTTTTGTCTTCTTTCTCCTGCAAATCTCTTCTCTTTACCCCGTCATCCTATCCTAAAGATTCTCTCTCTCTCTCTCTCTCTCTCTCTCTCTCTCTCTCTGCTGCTGCTGCTGCTATCCTCCTGCTCCTCCTCCTTTCCACTTCTTCCTAGGGATCAGTCCTCCTGAAATACGGGGTCCATTATTCGCCGACAAAGGATCCCTGCCTCTCAAATTTACATCCCCTAATGGAATTCTCTATTTTCCAACAAATTTCCTGTTTGTTCAATCACTTTAGACGCGATTGGTGGCACTTCCACCGCTTTTCCAGAGGAGTGTCAGAAAGCTTTGTGCGCGTTTCATTTTTTTAATTGGCGACATACGTCCCTTTTCGATTCGTTCAATTCGAAAACTGGGGGGGAAAGGGAGGGGGGCAAGGGGGGAAGAGGGAAGGGGAGGAAGGGGGTAAATTGGGGAGGGGGAGGGTGTTTCTTATCATCGTCATCATGGTCCTTTTCGATTCGTTCAATCCGAAAACGGGGGGAGAGGGGGAAGAGGGAAAGGGGCAGAGGGAGGAAGAGAGTAAATTACTGAGGGGGGAGGGGAAAGAGGGAGGGGGCAAGAGGGGGAAGGGGATAGATTAGGGAGGGGATAGATTAGGGAGGGGGAGGGAGTTTCTTATCATCGTCATCATAGTCCTTTTCGATTCGTTTAATCCGAAAACGGGGGGTGAGGGGGAAGAGGAGGGAGGGGGGAGGAAAGGAGGAATTGGGGTAAATTTGGGGAGGGGGAAGAGGGGGAAAG
The DNA here is from genome assembly GCF_036898095.1 of Palaemon carinicauda. Taxonomy (NCBI): domain Eukaryota; kingdom Metazoa; phylum Arthropoda; class Malacostraca; order Decapoda; family Palaemonidae; genus Palaemon; species Palaemon carinicauda. The sequence goes on along the minus strand of NC_090728.1, from coordinate 51,169,657 downwards.
GGGGGAGAGGAGGAAAGGGGAAAAATAGAGAGGGGGGGGAGTTTCTTATCATCGTCATCATAGTCGCCTTTTCGATTCTTTCAATCCGAAAACTAAGAGGAGGGGGAAGATGGAAAGGGGCGAGAGGAGGGGAAGCGGGGAAGAGGGGAAGAGCGAGGAAGGGGGAAGGGGTAAATTAGGGAAGGGGAGGGAGTTTCTTATCATCGTCATCATAGTTTGTTTGGGCTGTGCGGTCTCTATTATCGATCGGATTTCCCTAAAGTCAAACCCCGTTCGTGGACCTCCCCCCACCTACCCCCTTTTCATACCCCCCCCCCCCCCTTTCTCTCTCTCTCTCTCTCTCTCTCTCTCTCTCTCTCTCTGTTGTTTGTCTGTCTCTTATGCATATAATCAAAATTGCTTTCTACATCATTCTTCGGCCTTTCATTCTAACAAGATTTCATATACCTTCTCTCTCTCTCTCTCTCTCTCTCTCTCTCTCTCTCTCTGTTGTTTATTTACCTCTTATGCATATAATCAAAATTGTTTCTACATCTTTGTTTCTTTGGCCTTTCATTCTAACAAGATTCCATATACCCTCTCTCTCTCTCTCTCTCTCTCTCTCTCTTGTTTGTCTGTCTCTTATGCATATAATCAAAATTGTTTCTACAACATTCTTCGACCTTTCATTCTAACAAGATTTCATATACGCCCCTCTCTCTCTCTCTCTCTCTCTCTCTCTCTCTCTCTGTGTTGTTTATTACTCTCTTATGCCATATAATCAAAATTGTTTCCACATCTATCTTTCTTTGGCCTTTCATTCTAACAAGATTCTCTCTATCTCTCTCTCTCTCTCTCTCTCTCTCTCTCTCTTGTTTGTCCGTCTCTTATGCCTATAATCAAAATTGTTTCTACATTTCTTCTTTCTTTGGCCTTTCGTTCTAACAAGATTTTATATACCCTCTCTCTCTCTCTCTCTCTCTCTCTCTCTCTCTCTCTCTCTTGTTTGTCTGTCTCTTATGCATATAATCAAAATTGTTTCTACATTTTTCTTTCTTTGGCCTTTCATTCTAACAAGATTTCATATACCCTCTCTCTCTCTCTCTCTCTCTCTCTCTTGTTTGTCTGTCTCTTATGCATATAATCAAAATTGTTTTTTACATCTTTCTTTCTCTGGCCTTTCATTCTAACAAGATTTTCATATTCTCTCTCTCTCTCTCTCTCTCTCTCTCCTCTCTCTCTCTCTCTCTCTCTGTTGTTTGTTTACTTTTTATGTATATAATTATTATTACTATTATTATTGTTATCATTATCATTATCGTTATCAATATCATTATTATTTTTATTATTATTATTATTATGATGATGATGATGATGATGATGCTGAGTTACTAGGATTTATTGAAACGAAAGAAGAGTTTTTTCGCGAGTCCTAAACGACTTCCGAAGAAAATCTTCACGGATCTCCGAATGGCTTCAGAAGAAATGGCCACAGACTTAGCATGGAGTTCTGAATGACCCTAGAACAGAATTTCTGAACGGCTTCGGAAGAAAATTTTCCCGGATTTCTAAATGCCTTCAGAAGAAATAGCCGTAGACTTAGCATGGAGTTCTGAATGACTCCAGAACAGATTCTTCCTGGAGGTCCCTGAACGCCACCCTGAAGAAAATTTTCCAGGATCTTCAAAAAGCTTCAGAAGACATAGCCGTAGACTTAGCATAGATTTCTGAATGACTCCAGAATAGAATCTTCCCGGAGCAGTTCTGAACGGCTCCGCCCCGAGCTTCAAATGACTTCTGAAGACCTGATATTTTTTTTTTTTCAAACTAAGCATGCAACGCAGTGAACATTGTTAATGGCTCTTTTGGAACAGGGAGCTGACTGTAGATGGAGAAAGCCGACCAGAAACAGCGACCCTACATAGAAGTGGGAAAATGTGTAGACAAAGACAAAGAATGAGCTGACTGTAAGAATTGCGTATTACAACTACAGGATCAACAGGAGGCTCTTCTGAATACCTTCATTACAGCTGGTTTTGGGTGGTTGCTGCAGAAGTTGTCGAGCTTTGAAGAACATAATATACGCGCCTTGAATGATCCTTTTCTTGGGCTTTTGCAACGATCGTACTATAATTGGAGACTATTGGAAATAAGGAAATAAGGACGGAGACAGAATGGTTCACTAAACGGTGAGTGACGTGTGGTTCTTCAACGGGATAGTCCCAAAATTCGACATTGAAGAAAGGACATATCCAGATCGTATTGGTAAATATATTGTTGCTCGTCGTTTAAATTTATCGTGATGACGTATGCGGAGAAAATTTATTGCATTTCTGTCTCTACCCATCGCCCCGATGGACAAAGACATGGATGCCATCGATTTCTCTGAGGAATCTGGTGAACTGAGGACACACGGCACTGAAATCTCTCTTGAAATCTAGAAGGAAACTGACGAACTAAGAAAGAATACGATGCAATCTCGAAGGAAATTGACGAACTAAAGAAAGTGGGAAGATGAAACATTAAAGGAAAACCGAAAAACTAAAAGATCTTAAAAAACTAGAACAGACAGAAGAGAACAGCAACGAAGAGCTTTTAAAAGAACACGTAAAATAGCCTTTAATGCTAGAGGTAAATCACCTTGAAATAGAGGTAAAAAAAAGCCCCTAATGCGAGAAATAAGGTATATACCTCAAAATAGAGGTAAAAAAACCCTTAATGCTAGAAATAAGGCACCTCAAAATAGAGGTAAAAAAACCCTTAATGCTAGAAATAAGGCACCTCAAAATAGAGGTAAAAAAGCTGCTAATGCTATAAATAAGGCACCTAAAAATAGAGGTCAAAGAGCCTCTAATGTTAGAAGTAAAGCACCTCAAAATCGAGGTAAAAAAGCCCTAATTCTATAAATAAGGCACCTAAAAAGAGAGGTCAAAGACCCTCTAATGCTACAAGTAATGAACCTCAAAATCAAGGTCCAAAGAGCCCCTAATGCTATAAATAAGGCACCTAAAAAGAGAGGTCAAAGAGCCTCTAATGCTAAAAGAAATGCACCTCAAAATCAAGGTAAAAAAGCCCCTAATGCTATAAATAAGGCACCTACAAATAGAGGTCAAAGAGCCTCTAATGCTAGAAGTAAAGCACCTCAAAATCGAGGTCAAAAAGCCCCTAATGCTTTATATAAGGCTCCTAAAAATAGAGGGTCAAAAGCCCCTAATACCATAAATAAGGCA
>NC_090728.1:51136448-51161448 GCF_036898095.1 Palaemon carinicauda | reverse complement strand
ATTATGTTAACTGATGATGCATTTTAAATCTCCAGCCTTAAACTAATATAATTGATATAGCAAATAATGCTATTTTCTCTAAGAGGGGTGGAGCCAAGTAGCCTGCGACAAAAGCTGACCCCAACCACACCGAGCTACGTGGCACATGATCGAAATCAAAGGCAAACACTGAAATCAACAACTAAACCTTTAAACCTCATTACCTTCGAAATTTTGAACAAACGCCACTTATTAATGATTGGTGACCCAATAGGTGCTATTTGAAACGATACATTATTAGCCCCTACATATAATACGTATGCCACAGTGTGTAATTATGTGGAGAGAGAGAGAGAGAGAGAGAGAGAGAGAGAGAGAGAGAGGGTGGGGGGAATTGCTTAAGAAAATGCAAACAAGGGATATTTCCGTGTTATGAGTATTAATATGAATAGTCAGTTCCAATATTATTGCAGAAAATTTTATATAAAGATAAGATAAGAAATTTCAAATAAAAAGTTATAATAAAATCTTTTGATGAATTAGTTTCGAAATAATATTAGATTATATTACTTAAAAGAATAAAAAAGTTCTTTCTTTTTATCGCATTTCTTTGAGTGATATCGGTAATTACCCTCCTCCTCACATTCAAACCATCCTAACGATGTCTCGGTTGTTTAACGTCGGCCACCTTTCAGGGCAAGAGGGGCATGATCTCTCCAATTCAGGTCTGGCCAGGCGACACCGGTTTTGTTGATTGGTGTACAATTTCCCTTAACTATCAAGACACTTGATAGCAATGGTCAAAATAGTAACTACAGAACAGAAAAAGTGGCTTGAAGGTGGATTGAACTATTGTGTAATATTTTTTTTTTAGGAAATATAGTGGTTTTCAAATTGAAGGAATGATAGAACTCTTTTTCATTAGGAGAGAATAATAAAACTAAAGTAAGTTAGCATGAATATATTATTATTATTATTATTATTATTACTAGCCAAGCTACAACCCTAGTTGGAAAAGCAAGATGCTGTAAGCCCAAGGACTTCAATAGGGAAAAATAGCCCAGTGAGGAAAGGAAATAAGGAAATAAATAAATGAGGAGAATAAATTAACAATATATCATTCTAAAAACAGTAACAACGTCAAAACAGATATGTCCTATATAAACTATTAACAACGTCAAAAAAGATATTTCAGAATCATAGAGAGAGAGAGAGAGAGAGAGAGAGAGATTCTGGTTCAGACTTAAGTATCGAGAGAAAATAGGGAGATTAGTTTGTAATGTAAATCTCTTCGAACACGTCTCTTCCAAGATTGAATTATCACTCTTAACGGGGATCGCCAGAGATCCTGGGGAAGGGGGGTACCAGAGGAAGGGGAGGGGGGTGCCAGGGTGTGCCAGCGGGAGTGGGGTGGCCTGGGGTGAGGGGAGATTGTGGAAAAGGGGTGGCAAGGTTTAAGGGAATACGGTGGAGATTCAAACAGACACACAGACAAGGGATTCACCATCTGCCTTCGATTTAATGGCTGTTTTGTACAACAATCAAATTCCATTGTTTTTATAATCTATTTGACTTTCACTTTGTAAAGAAGAAGAAATATTACTCTCTCTCTCTCTCTCTCTCTCTCTCTCTCTCTCTCTCTCTCTCTCTCTCTCTCTCTCTCTCTCTCTCTCTCTCTCTTATCAGTCCCCTACTAAGAAACATAAAAGTTAACCAATATCTCTCTCTCTCTCTCTCTCTCTCTCTCTCTACTAAGAAACATAAAAGTTAACCAATATTTTTTTCTCTCTCTCTCTCTCTCTCTCTCTCTCTCTCTCTCTCTCTCATCAGTCCCCTACTAAAGAACATAAAAGTTAACTAATATCTCTCCCTCTCTCTCTCTCTCTCTCTCTCTCTCTCTCTCTCTCTCTCTCTCTCTCCTACTAAGAAACATAAAAGTTAACTAATCTCTCTCTCTCTCTCTCTCTCTCTCTCTCTCATCAGTCCCCTACTAAAGAACATAAAAGTTAACTAATATCTCTCCCTCTCTCTCTCTCTCTCTCTCTCTCTCTCTCTCTCTCTCTCTCTCTCCTACTAAGAAACATAAAAGTTAACTAATCTCTCTCTCTCTCTCTCTCTCTCTCTCTCTCTCTCTCTCTCTCTCTCTCTCTCTGAATTAGAAATTCTGAGAAGATTTTGAAGAAATCTCTGTATAAGGCCTATTACTGGATTTGAATATACTGTATACACAATAGGTAATTAGGCATTTTCTTTCATACCACAGCTCTCCTTTACCTCATAAAAAATTATAGTTACAGTTTTTTGTTTATCAAAATATGCAAATGTTTTCATCTTTCGAAAGAGAATCACTCCACAATGAATGCAAGAAAGATGCACCAGCAAACCTCTTTGCCAAAACACATAGTGTCACGTCTGATCTTAATCATCCTGGAGAAGTCTTTGTCATTTTGAAGAAAAAAAGGGAAACGAGTTGATAAACTATGAAAGGTTTAAAAGCAGAGCTTGGGAGAGGGAGGGGTGAGAAAGAGAAGGGGTAGGGGAAGGAGAAGGAGTAAGGGGGGGGGGAACAGCAATTTCCACCTAGTTTCCTCGAAGAATTTACTTTTACCGATCCAAATTGATCTAACCGACAGTGACATGGCGTTGAGAACGCTCCCGCAATAACAAACCTTTCCCAGTAAGATCCCCTTTCCCCTTCGAACAGCACTGGAGTCTCGGCCCAAAAGGCGTGCTGTGGCTTGTCTTTATATCCCCCTCGAAGGGATTAATGTGTCTCCCAGGGAGAGTTAACTCGGCTTGATAATTTAACAAGCAGTAAGTTCACCCGGGAGATGATGGGTCGGGGTGGACAATACGGTGTGTTACACATTACGGACACTGTGGCTGCAAGGGATCGCAACGGCAGGGTGAGAAGTTTGGCACCAATCGTGGCGTTTCAGAAGTGTGGTTCTGAATTCTCTTTACGTGAGTTGGTGCGGTAGTTGGTTCAATTTCTATTTCAATTAAGGAAATTGTGATGACTAGAGTTTGAAGGTTTTTTTTTTTTCTTTTGATGCCCAGTAAGGAAATGCTTTTGAAAAAGTGTCATGGAAAGAGTTTTCCATTGTTAAACTTTTATCGTTCTTTAAATAAAAAAAATGGATTAATTCTTGTTTCGTTTTTAGTGGAAAGGTTGTCATTAGCAGAGGTGATGAAAAATTATCTAATTAACCAAATAGCAACCTACAATCTTTGAAGCACAATGAAGAATGAAGTAAAAACATATAAACAGAGTAAATATCGATGATCTTTTTCTCTTGTTTCTACACTCCCTGCATGTTGGAAAAATTATCTATCTAATTAACCAAATAGCAACCTATAATTTTTGAAGCACAATAAAGAATGAAGTAAGAACGTAAAAACATAGTAAATATCGATTATCTTTTCCTCTTGTTTCTACAATCACTATTTGCTGCCAACACAAAAACACGCTTACAGATAACTGCAAAAATCCTCGTAGATAATCTATCAGCATCCGGGAATAGTACCCTAAAGAATATATATGCAAAGAAGAATGAAATCACTTATTTGATCTATGATATGCCGCCACTATAATGAAGTTAAATAAACCAGTTAGATCCATGGACAGGGTTTCAAATCATACTTCAAGCAAAAGTTTAGATTAATTCAAGTAATCTTCCTTTATGAATGAAGTTAAAGATTAATTTGACTCATTTTACTTTAGATTAGCTGCCATAGTTTAATTCGAGTAATTCTACTTTAAATGTAGAGTTATAGTTACCTCTGTCAAGGAGTTTGTGGTCTAAGTAACTCAGAAGGGGCTGGTTCAAGAAGGCAACGTTGCACAGGGCGAGACCAGTTAACAACAAAAACAACAAAATTAAGCTTCAAGTCCCGTATGCCTATTCGTCATTTTGTCTGTTAGCAAGTAGGCCTACATGGAAAGAGTGTACAGATGTTTCCCACATTTCATGTTTATATACTTACATTATCTATGGTCTTCCACTGTCTTGGGGTAGAGTTCTCTTGCTTGAGGGTACACTCGGGCACACCATTCTATCTCATTTCTCTTCCTCTTCTTTTGTTTTTATAATTTATATAGGAGATATTTATTTTAATGTTTAGAGTTCTCTTGCTTGATGGTACACTCGGGCACACTATTCTATCTCATTTCTCTTCCTCTTCTTTTGTTAAAGTTTTTATAATTTATATAGGAGATATTTATTTTAATCTTACTGCTCTTAAGATATTCAATTTTTCCTTGTTTCCTTTCCTTACTGGGCTATTTTCCCTGTTGGAGCTCCAAGTTTTATAGTATTCTGCTTTTCCAACTAGGCTTGTAGCTTAGCAATTAATAATAATAATAATAATAATAATAATAATAATAATAATAAAGATGTGATTCGAAACAAAGTCTTGATATGGTTACAGGATTGTATTTGCCTCATTTCTTTATTACTTCCGTCAAGGAGTTTATTTGTTTATCTGTCTGTTAGCAAGATTACGGATTAGTATTATGCTCCGGAAGAACCCATTAAATCTTAGAATTGATCTACATCAAGATAGGAATTCTGATTATCAACGTTATTATTATACAGTAGATTCATTCAAGGTCAACATATGAATAAGGGATAGCTTGGTCCGTAGACTTGAGTACATTGTTGACAATCTTCATCGGCGGAGGTCTGAAATCTCTGTTATAGTCGCAGATTCATGATCCCATCCAGCATTATTTACTGTTATTGTTAATGATGTACTTATTGTCATCTCGCTTATTATAGTAATTGTTTCTAGCTTGCATAAACTCAACTCTTATTTCATTTACGACAATAGTCACCGAAGTATATTCTCCATCCTTTCTTGCTATTCTTACTTACGTATATTTTTTTCACTTCGTTCATTATTATCGTCATTTTTGTACAGTTTTCCCTATGCTTCAACTATTTCTATTGTCATTGACGTATATTAACCCATTTGATTAGTTCTTATTGCTAACGAAGTATATTTTCCCTTCGCTTAGACTATTTTCATTGTCATTGGAGAATATTTTCCTTTCACTTTTCTTACTTTCATTACCTCTGTCAACTAAGTTGGAAGGTTATGTTTTTTTCCTGTTTGTGTTGACGTATATTAACCCTTTTGATTAGTTTCTTATTGCTAACGAAGTATATTTCCCTTTCGCTTAGAGTATTTCTATTGTCATTGGCGAATATTTTCCTTTCACTTTTCTTACTTTTATTACCCCCGTCAACGAAGTTGGAAGGAGGTTATGTTTTTTCCCTGTTTGTGTTGACGTATATTAACCCTTTTGATTAGTTTCTTATTGCTAACGAAGTATATTTCCCTTTCGCTTAGAGTATTTCTATTGTCATTGGCGAATATTTTCCTTTCACTTTTCTTACTTTTATTACCCCCGTCAACGAAGTTGGAAGGAGGTTATGTTTTTTCCCTGTTTGTGTTGACGTATATTAACCCTTTTGATTAGTTTCTTATTGCTAACGAAGTATATTTCCCTTTCGCTTAGAGTATTTCTATTGTCATTGGCGAATATTTTCCTTTCACTTTTCTTACTTTTATTACCCCCGTCAACGAAGTTGGAAGGAGGTTATGTTTTTTCCCTGTTTGTGTATGTGTGTATGTGTGTATGTGTGTGTGTTCGTTTGTAAGCAGCTTCCTGGTCGCAATTTTAATCGTAGAGTAATGAAACTTGCAGGGATTAATTGTTATGTAAAAAGCTAGAACTGATTAAATCTTGGAAGGTCAAGGTCAACGGTCTAGGTCAAAGGTCAAGGTCAAAGGTCAAGGTCACAGTCAAGAAAAATTCACGTAATCCGCCATAAGTTTGGACATCGTTGTCACAGAGTCTTCAAACTTAATTCATATTTGAGAGTATGAAAATCAGTGCCAATTAATACATGATAGGGTCAAAGCTCAAGGTCAAGGTCGAGCAAAAGGTCGAGAAATAAACTGCCGCGGCGGAGGTCTGTGCTCTACTGAGTGCCACTCTAGTTGTTTCTGATATATAATTTTCCTTCTGTTTGGGTAATGCTTTCGTCACCACTGTATGTTTTCTCTTTACTTAATTCCGTTTTGTCATTATCGACTATTTTTCTCTATACTTAGGTGTTATTATTGTCACTTAATGTATATTTTCCCTTTACTTCAGGTATCATTTGTATCACTAATATATATATATATATATATATATATTATATATATATATATATATATATATATATATATTTATATCACTAATATATATATATATATATATATATATATTTATATCACTAATATATATATATATATATATATATATATATATATATATATATATATCACTAATATATACATATATATATACATATATATATATATATATATATATATATATATATATATATATATATATATATCAAATAAGCCATATATATTAATACATTAAAGTCTGGATTCTCTTAATGACCTCGGGATCAGAGCCCCAGGCGAAATCACTGAAAGACTATAGTATCTGACTGGTCGGGTTTCGAACCCTGGTCCAGGATACCTGTATGACATTGACCATACCACTCAGCCACGAAAAAAGATAAAAGTCAATGACAATTCTTCTGTACATATATCTGTCGAATTCAGGTTTTTTTTAACTTAGAATAGAAATCAACCCGTCTTTACCATCGTAGCTAATTGGTAAGTTTGTGACTTGGCATTCGATTAATGATAAATTTTACACATTGAAACGTGTTTTTCATATTTCAAATAAGCCATATATATTAATACATTAAAGTCTGGATTCTCTTAACGACCTCGGGATCAGAGCCCCAGGCGAAATCACTCAAAGACTATAGTATCTGACCGGCCGGGAATCGAACCCTGGTCTAACAAACTTGTAACAACAGTGACGTACCACTTCGTGGCTAAGTGGTACGTCAGTGTTGTTACGAGTTTCCTGGATCAGGGTTCGATTCCCGGCAGGTCAGAAGTTATTGTCTTTGAGTGGTTCCGTCTGGGGCTCTGATCCCGAGGTCGGTAAGAGAATCTAGACAATTTTTTTTTTTTTTTTTTTTACTATTTTCCATCTTCTCACCGTAACTTGATTGAAATATCTTTCCTGGCTCTAACATTTTGTCGATGGAAGGATTGACAGCTTGGTTACCATGGTAGAAGTCTCAAGCACTGGATGTTCTTGAAGTTTTCTTTTTTTTTTTGTCAGATATATATATATATATATATATATATATATATATATATATATATATACTGGTATACACACACACGCATATATATATATATATATATATATATTATTATTATTATTATTATTATTATTATTATTAGTATTATTATTAGCGAAGCTGCAACCCTAGTTGGAAAAGCAAGATGCTATAAGCCCAAGGGTTCTAACAAGGAAAATATATCCCAGTGAAGAAAGGAAACAAGGAAATAAAGAAACTGCAAGAGAAGTAATAAACAATCAAAATAAAATATTTAAGAACAGTTGCAACATTAAATTAGATATTTCTTATATAAGATATAAAAACTTTTAGAAAAAAAACAAGAGGAAGAAAAATATGATAGAAGAGTGTGCCTAATTGTACCCTCAGGCGTCTTAGAACGCTTGAAATCTTACAACTGATAAACTGAAAATGTATGCACAGCTAGTAATAACATACATACATACATACATACATACATACAGTACATACATACATACATACATACATACATACATACATACATACATACGTACATACTTCATTCTCTGTGCATCGGTGTAACTTTGATCTTGAGACTTCAAACTTTTTTTTTCTACAAAGGAACTTTCTCTCTCTCTCTCTCTCTCTCTCTCTCTCTCTCTCTCTCTCTCTCTCTCTCTCTCTCTCTCTCTCTCTTTCTCTCTCTCTAAACTAAAGTTACTGTGACATTTTATCTCATTCTATAGTATTTCATATGATAGAATTTTTCTTTTAAAACTATATCCAAAAAACTCTAAAACATTTTATTTGAAATATATCTTTGTTTTTGAACATCGAGCTAAATCAATATAAATTTTATAAATAAACTTATAAAAAACAATAGATAAAACGAGCTTAACATAATGATAAGAATTTTGGATGCCAGTGTACCATCCACTCTACGAAATTTCGAAAATATAAAGAGTAAAACAATAGCAAAGGAGACATCTGGTCTAAGGTTTTCAAAGTTAAGTCATCCCAAAGTATGAGAATTCTCCTAAGTAATATCTATCTAGATGTTATTGGAGTTAATAAGGCTAGCCCTTATTGGCGGTCTCTTCTTATTATACTTTGTGTTAATTTGATAACAAATATACCCACACACACACATTATATCTATCTATATATATATATATATATATATATATATATATATATATATATATATATATATATATATATATATATATATATATATCCTTTCTGAGTGGGGATACCTTAACGTGGGGAAAAAGTTTGCATATCGTCATGATCAGCAAAGCTGTACTAGTCAGAGCCACCCATACTAGGTTGGTTTGCTATAAGCGATCAGACAAAATTCTCCCACCATCACCAATCCGCAATGGCCAGCATGTTGATGAAATTACCAAACCCCAGATAAGAATAAAGACATGTATAAAGTCTTAGTTTACAGTGGACTAGAAACGGATGCATTTGTTGTTGTTGTTGTTGTTAAATGTGTTTGTAAACAAACAAGCCGCCATGACCAAGCTATCCAATAAATACCGATTCTGAGATTAACCCTCTTGGAAAGAGTACACATTTCTTCAAAGTCTTATGGACGATCACATGCATAAAACACAAACGGGTACATATGTGTATATGACCATATATAAAAAAAAATAAAAAAAAAAAGCCTTTTTCTAAAAGTTTAGGTAAAGGCAAGCCTTTTAAAAGGCTCCGCGTTCCTCATCTTTCCTTTTATTCCTCTAAGTACATTATCCTCCCCACGTCTAACGCTCGCTCTCTCTCTCTCTCTCTCTCTCTCTCTCTCTCTCTCTCTCTCTCTCTCCTCTTAGAACGGGGCGCAGAAACATTATGTTGAGCTGCAATATTAATCGAATTTCGAAATCCTATTACTTACAAATTATGTGTGTTCAGCAAACGGAATCAAGGAGTGCGTATCAAGTGTGGATTTCAATCCCAGTTAGGCCAAATATTTAACTTTCTTTTATAATAACAGAGTACAGAGAAGCCAGCCACAGTCCCATAGGTTAAGGTGGATGGGCGTAAGCCCATCCTACCCATCTGTACAACTTCAGACCTTATCGCTTCCCATCCTAAGGGTGGTATTCGCGTGCGAAAAAGTAAGGTCGTCTTCCATTCCGCGTCTCAGCCAGCAATTGGTTGAGAGGCGAGTAAACAAGGTAGTCAGCGGATGGAATATTAAATGATGGTTGGATGAATTGCTAGAGTTGACACAGTTGATTGCTCAAACCGACGATCAAACCAAAGCCTGAGAGAGCTGTTCCAGGCCTGTTAAAGTCTATACACTCCCTCGGTGGGACCCCTGGCCCTACCCTCGGCCCCTCCCCCCTAATACCCCAATTCGTCTCTCTCTCTCTCTCTCTCTCTCTCTCTCTCTCGGCAATCTGTCTATATCCCTTTCCTTAGTGACTTATCTCTCTCTCTCTCTCTCTCTCTCTCTCTCTCTCTCTCTCTCTCTCTCTCGGCAATCTATCTATATCCCTTTCCTTAGTGACTTCTCTCTCTCTCTCTCTCTCTCTCTCTCTCTCTCTCTCTCTCTCCTTAGTGACTTATCTCTCTCTCTCTCTCTCTCTCTCTCTCTCTCTCTCTCTAGGCAATCTGTCTATATCCCTTTCCTTAGTGACTTCTCTCTCTCTCTCTCTCTCTCTCTCTCTCTCTCTCTCTCTCTCTCTCTAGGCATTCTGTCTATATCCCTTTCCTTAGTGACTTCTCTCCCTCTCTCTCTCTCTCTCTCTCTCTCTCTCTCTCTCTTATTCGCCTTTCTCCTCTCTCTCTCATATCATCTTCCTTCTCTGGTTCTTTCCTCCTCTCTCTCTCTCTCTCTCTCTCTCTGAAGCGATGAGCCCTAAGGCTGTGTGGTGGCGTTCATTGTTGTTCGCGAGTGTGTTTTGAACCCCAAAGGAGAAACTCCACAAAGATGATTCGAATTTTTTCCTCCCGGGTTTTTTTCTCTCATATTTTATTCCTTTCAATTTCCGAGAAATCATTGGGAAAAAAAAGTGCCAAATTGTATCGGGCTCGAAGTTAGTCAAAATTCTCTATAAACTTTTTTTTCACTACGGAAAAAACAATTGTTTTTAAACATTCTAGAAATATTCCACATGAAGTAATTCACACTTCTTGAAGACATTAAGTCTTCTCTTTTGAAGACGAAAGACATTCCAGGATTCTAGATCTTTCTATTTGCCTCCGACTCTTTGTGAATTCTTTATACACCCAGCCACGCAAACTTTCCTTCAAGAGTACTAATTCATTGTTTAATATTTTATTTTAATTGTTAATTACTTCTCTTATTTCCTTGTTTCCTTTCCTCGCTAGGCTAATTTCCCTGTTGGAACCCATGGGCTTATAGTATCCTGCTTTTCCAACTAGGGTTGTTGCTTAGCAAGTAATAATAATAATAATAATAATGATAATAATAATAATAATAATAACCACTTTTTTCATATACCAAAAATGAATAACTGGAATCAATGAAGCTGTTCTTTAAATGTGTTCAGTTTGAACAATAATTACTTTTTAGGTTCATGAATATTTTGTTCCATAACTAACTCAATGGATCACTATCTTTTAATGTAGTTCAACAATTTTGATAATTAGATAAAAGTTATGATTATTTTTTTTTTTTTTTTTTTTTTTTTTTTTGAGTAGTGCCATAGCCTCTATACCATGGTGCTCCACTGTCTTGGGGTATAATTCTCTTGCTGTAGGGTACACTCAGGCCCACTATTTTATCTTATTTCTCTTCCTCTTGTTTTTTTTTTAAGTTTTATAGTTTATATATGAAAGATCTACTTTAATGTTGTTACTGTTCTTAAGATATTCTATTTTAATTTTTCTTTACTTCTCTTATGTTTATTTCCTAGTTTACTTTCCTTACTGGGCTATTTTCCCTGTTGGAACCCTTGGACTTATAGCATTCTTGTTTTTCCAACTAGGGTTGTAGCTTAGGTAACAATAACAATAACAATAACAATAATACGACGACACTCACTGAGACGAAATAATCATCATTATAAGTAACTTGATGAGAACCAACAGAAAGAAATTAACCAACGAATATAATAGTTTGCAGTCATACCCTCTTGGCTGTATATTATTATTATTATTACTTACCAAGCTACAACCCTAGTTGGAAAAGCAAGATGCTATAAGCCCAAGGATTCCAACAGGGAAAATAGCCCAGTGAGGAAAGGATACAAGGAAATAAATAAACGATATAAGCAGTAATGAAAAAAATTAAATAAAATATTTAAAAAAAAAAACATTAACAACATTAGAATAGATAATTCATATATAGACTATAAAAAGACTTATGTCAGCCTGTTCAACATAAAAAAAAAATTTCACCTCTAAATTCAGTTTCAATATCTTAGCTCAAAATTAGTTCCTGAAAATATTTCTTTATTCTTCAGATAATATTCATGTATGCATTTTCTATTATTTCTGGATTACTATTCATGTATATATTTCAATACGAAATTGTCTTATTCCTTGAACTCGTACAAAATAAATAATAAGATTATGTTTTTAAATTACTATAATTCCAAAGGTTTGCTTTAAGTTCTCAATAAGCTTCTATATTTCATTTCCTTATATATTTTGACTTATGGTACATACAAATAAATATATATATATATATATATATATATATATATATATATATATATATATATATATATAGTATATATATATATTGTATAAATAGTATATATATATATATATATATATATATATATATATATATATATATTGTGCATATATATATATGTATATATATATATATATATATATATATATATATATATTTATTTGTTTATTTTATATATATATATGTATTCATATATATTCATATATATATATATATATATATATATATATATATATATATATATTCATATATATGTACACATATATATATATATATATATATATATATATATATATAATATATATATATATATGGATAAATATCAACACAACATCGTGTTCAAATAGAGATAAATTTCTACCTCATACTTGAGATCGAACGCTACCCCCTTCTAATATATATGTATACAATAATCTATAAATACAATTCATGTTAACTGATACTGTAATTTCGATGCAATTCAAACTTTTTTATCATTATTTTCTATCGTGAATATATTTTATCAAAATTGAATTTAGCGTCTTATCGTACGGAAAGAAATACTGAAAAATACGGTATTTCATCATTAAAAATGAATTAATGATTGCCACAATAACAATCAAAGCCTAGAGTATGAATACTATCTCGAGCTTAAGCAACAGATCATACAAGTCAATTCCTAATCATAACTACAAACTAAAAGAAACAAATATTCATAAATAGTAAATATAATAATCATGTCAACATTACCCAGTATCCCACAGCATCCAGTCTTTATTCAGTAGACTTAAGTCTATTCAGTAGATTCAAATTCATGTAAAGTAAATATAATAATGACTCTTGCCATATCATGACGACATCATACAGTACCCCATTAGCATTCAGTCTTTATTCAGTAGACTCAAATTCATTTAAAGTAAATATATTATAGACTCTCGCCTTATCATGACAACATCACGCAGTACCCCTTACGTTCAGTCTTTATTCAGTAGACTCGAGACTTTATTCAGTAGACTTAAATGCATTTAAAGTAAATATAATAAAGACTAGCCATATCATGACAGCATCACCCAAATACCCCACAGCATCCAGAGTCTTTATTCAGTAGACTCAAAATCCATTTAAAGTAAATATAATAAAGACACTCATTATCATGACAACATCACGCAATACCCCACAGCACCCAGAGTCTTTATTCAGTAGACTCGAGTCTTTATTCAGTAGACTCGAGTCTTTATTCAGTAGACTCGAGTCTTTATTCAGTAGACTCAAATTCATTTAAAGTGAACATAATGAAGACTCGCCATATCATGGTAACATCACGCAGTACCCCTTAGCGTTCAGTCTTTATACAGTAGACTTGAGTCTTTATTCAGTAGACTCGAGTCTTTATTCAGTAGACTCGAGTCTTTATCCAGTAGACTCGAGTCTTTATTCAGTAGACTCGAGTCTTTATTCAGTAGACTCGAGTCTTTATTCAGTAGACTCAAATTCATTTAAAGTGAACATAATGAAGACTCGCCATATCATGGTAACATCACGCAGTACCCCTTAGCGTTCAGTCTTTATACAGTAGACTTGAGTCTTTATTCAGTAGACTCGAGTCTTTATTCAGTAGACTCGAGTCTTTATTCAGTAGACTCGAGTCTTTATTCAGTAGACTCGAGTCTTTATTCAGTAGACTCAAATTCATTTAAAGTGAACATAATGAAGACTCGCCATATCATGGTAACATCACGCAGTACCCCTTAGCGTTCAGTCTTTATACAGTAGACTTGAGTCTTTATTCAGTAGACTCGAGTCTTTATTCAGTAGACTCAAATTCATTTAAAGTGAACATAATGAAGACTCGCCATATCATGGTAACATCACGCAGTACCCCTTAGCGTTCAGTCTTTATACAGTAGACTTGAGTCTTTATTCAGTAGACTCGAGTCTTTATTCAGTAGACTCAAATTCATTTAAAGTGAACATAATGAAGACTCGCCATATCATGGTAACATCACGCAGTACCCCTTAGCGTTCAGTCTTTATACAGTAGACTTGAGTCTTTATTCAGTAGACTCGAGTCTTTATTCAGTAGACTCAAATTCATTTAAAGTGAACATAATGAAGACTCGCCATATCATGGTAATATCACGCAGTACCCCTTAGCGTTCAGTCTTTATACAGTAGACTTGAGTCTTTATTCAGTAGACTCGAGTCTTTATTCAGTAGACTCGAGTCTTTATTCAGTAGACTCGAGTCTTTATTCAGTAGACTCGAGTCTTTATTCAGTAGACTCGAGTCTTTATTCAGTAGACTCAAATTCATTTAAAGTGAACATAATGAAGACTCGCCATATCATGGTAACATCACGCAGTACCCCTTAGCGTTCAGTCTTTATACAGTAGACTTGAGTCTTTATTCAGTAGACTCGAGTCTTTATTCAGTAGACTCAAATTCATTTAAAGTGAACATAATGAAGACTCGCCATATCATGGTAACATCACGCAGTACCCCTTATCGTTCAGTCTTTATACAGTAGACTTGAGTCTTTATTCAGTAGACTCGAGTCTTTATTCAGTAGACTCGAGTCTTTATTCAGTAGACTCGAGTCTTTATTCAGTAGACTCGAGTCTTTATTCAGTAGACTCAAATTCATTTAAAGTGAACATAATGAAGACTCGCCATATCATGGTAACATCACGCAGTACCCCTTAGCGTTCAGTCTTTATACAGTAGACTTGAGTCTTTATTCAGTAGACTCGAGTCTTTATTCAGTAGACTCAAATTCATTTAAAGTGAACATAATGAAGACTCGCCATATCATGGTAACATCACGCAGTACCCCTTAGCGTTCAGTCTTTATACAGTAGACTTGAGTCTTTATTCAGTAGACTCGAGTCTTTATTCAGTAGACTCAAATTCATTTAAAGTGAACATAATGAAGACTCGCCATATCATGGTAACATCACGCAGTACCCCTTAGCGTTCAGTCTTGATACAGTAGACTTGAGTCTTTATTCAGTAGACTCGAGTCTTTATTCAGTAGACTCAAATTCATTTAAAGTGAACATAATGAAGACTCGCCATATCATGGTAACATCACGCAGTACCCCTTAGCGTTCAGTCTTTATACAGTAGACTTGAGTCTTTATTCAGTAGACTCGAGTCTTTATTCAGTAGACTCAAATTCATTTAAAGTGAACATAATGAAGACTCGCCATATCATGGTAACATCACGCAGTACCCCTTAGCGTTCAGTCTTTATACAGTAGACTTGAGTCTTTATTCAGTAGACTCGAGGCTTTATTCAGTAGACTCAAATTCATTTAAAGTAAATATAATAAAGACTCTCGACATATCATGACAACATCACCCAATAACCCACAGCATCCAGAATCTTTATTCAGTAGACTCGAGTCTTTATTCAGTAGACTTGAGTCTTTATTCAGTAGACTCGAGTCTTTATTCAGTAGACTTGAGTCTTTATTCAGTAGACTCGAGTCTTTATTCAGTAGACTTGAGTCTTTATTCAGTATACTCGAGTCTTTATTCAGTAGACTCAAATTCTTTTAAAGTAAATATAATAAAGACTCGTCATATCATGTCAACATCACGCATTACCACTTAGCATTCAGAGTCTTTATTCAGTATACTCGAGTCTTTATTCAATAGACTCAAATTCCTTTAAAGTAAGGACAATAAAGACTCGCCATATCATGGTGACATCACGCAGTACCCCTTAGCATCCAGAATCTTTATTCAATAGACTCGAGTCTTTATTCAGTAGACTTGAGTCTTTATTCAGTAGACTCGAGTCCAAACCATCCGTTGAAAAGGCTAAAACTGGTTCTCTCTCACTTCCCTGGCGAGACTGGAAGAATAATTAGATTTGCTTAAGAGCTCTAAGCATCTGGCCTTGCCTGCAGCCCTTCGCAAGTGGCTGTGGACATTGTGTCCACACCATTCTGAATATTAACGTTCGAAACGTTCAAATGTTCTCGTAAGGGGCTTGTTCAGTTATTATCTGACGATTAAGGGGGCGTCAAATGTAGTTTTAGTTCTTCCAGACTTATTTTTTTCTCATATATATATATATATATACATATATATATACATATATATATACATATATATATATATACTGTATATATATAGATGTGTGTATATATATGTATATATACAGTATATATATATATATATATATATATATATATATATATATATATATATATATATATATATATATATATATATATATATATATATATAGTATATATATATATATATATATATATATATATATATATATGTATTCATGTATGTATGTATGTATGTTTATACACATACACACACACATAAATATATATATATATATATATATATATATATATATATATATATATATATATGTGTGTGTGTGTGTGCGTGTTTGCGTTTGTGTGTATGTATAAAGAGGTCTTTATTTCAGTTGATATTATGATCGTTCTCTATTGGGACATCCCGAATTGAATTCTGAAGGGAGAAGAGAAAATGGCCTCAATCCGGAGGGCTGAAATCCACTGAACATCACCATCAATATCAAAGATCGAAATTAAAAATATGTAAATGTGTGTTTATAAACACGCTTAGCTGGGATGGTCAGTATTTTGATTGGTAACCAGCAATGAAGGCCAGACGTTGTGTTCATATATGACTTATGAAGGTCATTCGAGTGGGCAAAATACTAAAAACCTCACCTTAATGAACTGCTTTAAAAAAAGGTGAAATGACCTCTAAGGACACTCCGAAATCAAACCATTGTTCTCTAGTCTTAGTTAGTGACTTAACCTCTGTACCATGGTCTTCCACTGTCTTGGGTTAGAATTCTCTTGCTTGAGGGCACACTCGAGCACACTCTTCTATCATATTTCTCTTCCTTTTTTTATAGTTTATATAGGAGATATTTATTATAATGTTGTTACTCTTCTTATAATATTTTATTTTCCTTTTTTCCTTTCCTCGCTGGGCTTTTTTCCCTGTTGGAGCCCCTGGGCTTATAGCATCCGGCTTTTCTAACTAGGGTTGTAGCTTAGCAAGTAATAATAATAATAATAACAATAATAATAATAATAATAATAATAATAATAATAATAATAATAAGGCCATCTCATATAGAGATAAAAAATTGTATGTCTACTGTTTAGGCATTTGCTTTTTCGGGAATCAATTTGATCTACCTTATCTTATCTATGTGGCGAGAGTTCTGAAGGAAAACATATTATTTATTACTGTGATTGTATCTATAACATTTAAATTAGCTTGATTAGAGAGTAGAAACTGAGATGTGATGTACAAGTAGAAAGACTGAGAAGGATAGGGGATATAAGAAAAGGAACCACTTCATTATATGAAAATGTTATATACGGTAACTTAGACTATTTTTCATGTACGTCCACAAAAAGCTGATGTATGGCCCCGTTGGTATCATGATGTAAAAGATACCAGTTTTGTTTGACTACGTGAAAAATCCCCCAGAGATGTTTCCAAGTCATGATTCTTTGTGAATTATTATTTTTTTCTCTTTTTTTTCAAATCATATTTTCGTCTGTACTGCTCTATTCTATTACTAAAGAGTATGTAGTTTCTTACGCAATGTTACCCAAGACGTTAACTATTTAGTACTGATATATATATATATATATATATGAATATATGTGCGTATATATATATATATATATATAAATATGTGTATACATATGTAAATATATATATATATCTATATATATGTATATATGTATATATATATATATATATATAAGCTGTATATATAGCCTTACTAGTTTTTATAATGACTTATCATGTTTTGAAAAACATGGAAGACAAAAATATATACAACTTATATATATATATATATATATATATCCATAGCCTTACTGGTTTTTATAATGACTTATCATGTTTTGAAGAACATGGAACAAAAAATATAAACAACTTTTATCCTCTCCACCTCTGAGATAATGAACCAAAGACAAAAGCCCTAAAAACGAAAAACATGGTTGAGTCGATTTTTCTTAGAGAGAGAGAGAGAGAGAGAGAGAAGGGGGGGGGGTCAGTAGAAAAAGGTATTTTTTCGTTAGGTTACATGAGAACATGCGTGATGATGTAGTCTATTTGAATTAAGTAATATAAACATCATTTACTTTAAACTGAGAGAGAAAGAGAGAGAGAGAGAGAGAGAGAGAGAGAGAGAGAGAATGTTATAGCTTAGACTACAGGAAAACATGCAAGGTGACGTAGTCTATTTGAATTCAGTAATATAAACATCCTTCACTTTTAACAGAGAGAGAGAGAGAGAGAGAGAGAGAGAGAGAGAGAGAGGCTACAGGAAAACATCAGAGATGACGTAGTCTTTTCAAATTCAGTGATATAAACATTATTTACTCTTAACTGAGAGAGAGAGAGAGAGAGAGAGAGAGAGAGAGAGAGAGGTTAAAGGAAAATTAAGCCTGAAACAAAAGAAGGCGCAGATGGTGCGATCGGATTATATATCCGGACAAAAGATCACCCTCTCTTAATTAATTCTTGCACTGGGTTGAATTGGCGACTAATTTCCATGTTTATCTACACACATTGCTGTTTGGCCTCTATACAGCGGAGCAAATTCTCATTCTTTCTCTAGTTGGCGTCTAAAGAGTATATTTATATATACTTTTTTTTTAGTTTTTCGTAAAAATACTACGGAAGATACTTTAATTAATACTTTTTTTTAGTTTTTCGTAAAAATAGGATTGAAGATATTTGGTATGAAAATCTATTTCGATTATATTTGTTATTGAACTGGTGGAGAGGTAGATTAATAAAAAGAATAATTCTTTCCTAGTTGGCGTCTAAAGAGTATATTTATATATACTTTTTTTTCAGTTTTTCGTAAAAATACCATTGAAGGTATTTTGATATAAAAATTCATTTCGATTTGTTTATGAATTGGTGGAGAGGTATATTAATAAACAGAATAATTCTTTCCCTATAGTTGGCGGTCCAAAGAGTATATTTAGATATACTTTTTTTTAGTTTTTCGTAAAAATACCATTGAAAATATTTGGATAAGAAAATTCATTTCGATTTGTTTATGAATTGGTAGAGAGGTAGATTAATAAACAGAATAATTCTTTCCTTAGTTGGCGTCTAAAGAGTATATCTATATATACTTTTTTTTTTTAGTTTTTCGTAAAAATTCCATTGAAGATATTTTGATATAAAAATTCATTTCGATTTGTTTATGAATTGGTGGAGAGGTAGTTTTATAAACCGAATGATACCGAAAATTAATTGTTTAGATAAAGATGTTTACAACGGAGTTAACTTGCGGTAAATAACTTAGTTACTCTTCTTGTTCTTAAAATATATATTTTTTTAATGCTCATTATTTCTATTGTAGTTTATTTATTTCATTGTTTCTTTTTCTCACTGGGCTATTTTCCCTGTTGGAGCCTTGGGCTTATAGCATCTCTCTTTTCCAACCAGGGTTGTAGCTTAGATAATGATAACGAAAATAATAATAATGACAATAATAATAATAATAATAATAATAATAATAATAATAATAATAATAATAACAATAATAACAATAATAACAATAATAATATAATAATAATATAATAATAATAATAATAATAAGCTGAAGCAATGGACAGTTGCAATGTCCTATTAAGCAGGACAATGCCTTAGATACTGACCTTATATATATATATATATGTATATATATATATATATATATAATCAGCGCCTAAGCCCCCCTCTCCACCCAAGCTAGGACCAAGTAGGGCCAGTCAATGGCTACTGATGACTCAGCAGATAGGTTCTCCTAAATCCCCCAACCTTAGCTCACAAGGATGGTGAGGTTGCAGCGACGAAAATAACTCACGAGTTTGAGCGGAACTCGAACCACAGTCTTACGATCACCAGTCAGGGACGTTACCAAATAAGCCATCACAACCCAGTGATGGTAAATGAGTACCAGTTAGGTGGAATAATGAATGCTGAGATGTTTATTGGAATAGAAGTGGTTGAATCTTATAAGTATTTTGGAGTAAACATAATGGTTTATGGTATGAAAAAAGAATTGGTTCTAAATATGTGAGACAGGAAAGGCAGCTGGATGTGTGTGCAAAAGACTGCTAGAAAAAAAGTTTTTTGTTAAAGGAATTTTTTTTTCTTTTTTCTTTTTTTTCTTTTTTTGCAGAAGTGAAGTGTGGATTTTGAAAGTGTATGAAAAAAAATGTCTAAAACTATGTATGCTGTATGAAAATAATTGATGAGATGAGATTGATTGATTGATTGATTATGAATTATCTGGCATCCTGACATCTCATATGATGAGAAATGAGGAGCTAAGTAGAAGAGGTGTTGGAAAAAAAAGTTAGCATTGTTGAAAGAAAAGATCAGAGTATCCCAAAGTGGTTTAGTCATATCGAAGGAAAAGACGACAATAAGTTGATGAAAAAATTACAGGATTCAGAAATCTTAGTAATTAGGAGGAGAGGAAGGTTTAAAAGTTAACTTTTTCCAGAGATACTGTAAATTATTCGAATAAATTATTATACTAATCTCACTTAATGTCAGTTTTGGACGGAATAAATTATTAAACCACACTCAGTTTCAGTTATAAACGGAATAGATTACTAAACCAAACTCGCTTAATGTCAGTTTTAAATGGATACGATTAATAAACCAAACTCATTTAATTTTAATTTTAGACCTAATAAATTATTAAACTAAACTCAATTTCAATTTTAAACTGAATAGATTTATATACCAAACTCACTTAATTTCAGTTTTAGACGGAATAAATTATTAAACCAGACTCCCTTAACTTCAGTTTTAGACGAAATAAATTATTAAACCAAACTCCCTTAATTTCAGTTTTAGACTGAATAACATATTAAACTTAACTCAATTTCAGTTTTAAGCGGAATAAATTTATAAACCAAACTCACTTAATTTCAGTTTTAAACGGAATAAAGCGGAATAAATTTATAAACCAAACTCACTTAATTTCAGTTTTAAACGGAATGAATTATTAAACCAAACTCCCTTAATTTCAGTTTTAAACGAAATAAATTTATAACCCAAACTCACTTAATTCCAGTTTTAGACGGAATAAATTATTAACCCAAACTCCCTTAATTTCAGTTTTAGACGAAATAAATCATTAAACCAAACTCCCTTAATTTCAATTTTAGACGGAATAAATTATTAAACCAAACTCCCTTAATTTCAGTTTTAGACGGAATAAATTGTCAACCCAAACTCACTTAATTTTAATTTTAGATGGAATAAACTATTAAACCAAACTCACTTAATTTGAATTATAAATGGAGTAAATTATAAAACCAAACTCACTTAATTTTAATTTTAGGTGAAATAAATTATTAAACCAAACTCAATTAATCTCAGTATTAGTCTAAATGCATTCATTCAAAGGCATCTTAGGAATTAATTCATTAAAAGAAAATCATTCACTTAATCGCCATTTATGGATAAAATTATTGAACCAATTTCATTCATTCATGTACTGTTTACAAAAGAGTAAATTCTAAATCATCTTCATTAATCCGTTTTAGATTTAAAAGTATTTTAAACAAAGTTCATTTATTCAATTACAGCTTAGAATTATTTGCATCTAAAACCACGTTCATTCAAGCATTGCAGTTTAGGGATTGGGTTATATAAAGCCATAAGCATTCGTACATTTGTATTTTAGTCATAAAAACGTTTTAGGACTAAGCTCATTCACTCAAACTAAGCTCATGTCAGCTTAAATTCTAAACCTTTTCCAATATTGAGCTCATCACACTCCCAGCCACTAATTCAGTGCAGAGCTCCATAGAGCTTCATACAATTGCATTTGGTTAATAAATACATTTTGAACGCAGCTCACTCAAACTAAGCTCATGTCAGCTTAAATTCTTAACCTTTCCAAAAACTGTGCTCATCACACTCCCAGTCACTAATTCAGTGTAGAGTTCCATAGAGCTTTATACAATTACATTTGAGTAATAAATACAATTTAGACTAAGCTCACTCACTCAAACTAAGCTCATGTCAGCTTAAATTCTAAACCATTCCAAAAACTGTGCTCATCACACTCCCAGTCACTAATTCAGTGTAGAGTTCCATAGAGCTTTATACAATTACATTTGAGTAATAAATACAATTTAGACTAAGCTCACTCACTCAAACTAAGCTCATGTCAGCTTGAATTCTAAACCATTTCCAAAACTGTGTTCATCACACTCCCAGCCACTAATTCATCCCAGAGCTCCACCGAGCTCCAATCTAGGCAGTTACTGCTCGCAGAGAGCCAAAAAAAAAAAAAAAAAAAAAGGTTGGGGGGAGGTGGGGAGGAACGCTTTTGCCAATGCAAACAAGGGCCAAGTGTCACGCGAGCTTCCCACACACACACACACAATATCCACACACAAGCAAACAGCGCTTCGGCCCCGTCATTGACCAATCAACAGCCATATTGACTTAGCCAATTGG
Organism: Palaemon carinicauda; assembly: GCF_036898095.1. NCBI lineage: Eukaryota > Metazoa > Arthropoda > Malacostraca > Decapoda > Palaemonidae > Palaemon > Palaemon carinicauda. The sequence goes on along the minus strand of NC_090728.1, from coordinate 51,139,107 downwards.
TTTTCATGGTGACTTAATTGCCTCGTAATGACCCGAATTGGTTCGTTTGGCTGGTTTTCAGTGAGTCTGTGTAGTGTGCCCCCCCCCCCCTCCCTCCCCTACCCCTCTTCCTACTCCATCAATACCTATCCATGCACTACCCTACATCCACCCCCCCCCTCACCCCCAAACTACCATTCGTGGTCTGTGCCTTCATCTAATATGGCTGGCTTTCCACCACTATGTTAACGTTATTGATCTCTCTCTCTCTCTCTCTCTCTCTCTCTCTCTCTCTCTCTCTCATACAATTACGACCTCATCTGCTTTGTTGTGATTTTTGTCCCCATGTTTTGTTTGCGAGAGCGTTGCTCTAAGGGATGCTTTGTCCGTTTCTAATGTTGGCATAACAGTTGTTCATTTGTTGAATTTATTTAATTCGGGATTTTTTTTTTCTTTTTTCGTCACTTTTTTTTTTTTTTTTTTTTTTGGTTAATTAGACTTTTCGCTCGAGTCGTTTATCTAGTTTATGCAAAAACAAACTATTAGAATTGTTTTTTTTTTTCTTTCCATTAATCTCTTTCTCTTCACACTTCTATTAATCTCTTTTATCAAATGAGATGTTAAAATAGATGAAAAGGATAATTTGAGGATCTTTGAAGGAATAAAGTTCTAGTATATGTAATGAATAACTACAAAGATGAAGAGATATAGTTAGAGTCAATATAAGATAACTTCGTTTCTTTTTGACTGCCTGTTTGCTAACTTGTGAGAGACACTTATACTCGCATAGATACAGACACACACAAACATACAAACTTATATATATATATATATATATATCATTCACATATGTATGTATGTATGTATATGTATACATATATATATATATATATATATATAGTATATATATATGTGTGTGTGTGTTTGTGTTTGTGTGCGTATATACATATATCATTCGTATATATGTATGGATACATATTTATCTATATATATATATGTATATATATATATAGATATATATTTATGTATATATTTATATATCTATACATACACACACACACACACACATATATATATATATATATATATATCTAACTCTCCCTTCTTAATCCCCCTTTATTTCTTACTCTTCTTTATTTCACTTACATCTTCCTCCTAAAGACATGAAATCAATAAGACCACTAGGGCTGAACACTACATAACCCAAAGCAAAAAAAAAAAAAAAAAAAAAAAGTAAGAATATTTCTATACGCGAAGGGTAAACTTCCATTTACTTGACACAAACTTGGGTAATTAGGAAAGTATATTTCCACACACACTTTCATCTTCTCTCACCTGGATACATTAGATAAATATCCTTTTATACTCTGAGTAAGTTTTTACTCTTGATTGCTTTTTCTTTTTCTTTTTTTTTTCGTGGTTGTGTCAGGAACAGAGGAGGAGGTAACTTCTCTAATCCTTAATGCTAGAATGTTTTACTTTCTTTGATTGAAATGATGGTTTGGGGATACGCTGTATACATGTGTATGTGTGTATGTATGTATGTATATATATACATATATATATATATATATATATATGTGTGTGTGCGTGTGAGTGTAAATATACAAGTTGTATATGTGTATATATATATATAAGTATATATATATATATATATACATACATACACATATATATACATATATATGCATTTATATATCCATCAAAAACAAATACAGCTCTCTCTCTCTCTCTCTCTCTCTCTCTCTCTCTCTCTATATATATATATATATATATATACATATATATATATATATATATATGCATGTGTGTGTCTGTGTACAAACATACATGAATAAGTATATATTTATATATAAATAGTTATCACAATAATCTTCTTATCACATTAAATTGAAGTGTAGAATCCAATCAAGTTTATTGTTCCATAAACACATCTCACCAATTTCTTTTCACATTCTGTTCTAGTAATAATAATAATAATAATAATAATAATAATAATAATAATTCACAAAAAAATATGACAAGAACATATTGTAAAACATCTAGAAGAAAGAATTAGTAACTAATATAACAGAAATATAATAATAATAATAATAATAATAATAATAATAATAATAATAATAATAATAATAATAATACTCCACAGGACCTCCGACGGGGGGTGCGAGGGCCTCGGTGGAAACGCTGCCGTGAAGCGCCTCATGAAGTAGTGTCGAATAATTAGAGGTTTCCTCAGTGCCGTGTCAGTGGCCCTTGTGCAAACTCGGCATTCATAATTCAGAAGGATCATAATGGCAGTTTAAACTTCTGTGTCTCTTCTTTTGTGTTTGCTCTTCATCTCGGCCAAATGATTCTTTTAATTAACTCGCTTCCTCTGGAATGGGGGTTTTTGCGCCCGGACGGTTTTGACTCCTGCAGTTGATGTGGGGTTTTTTTGGGGGGAGGGGAGGGGGGAAGGGAGGTTTTGGGGGGTGAGGAGATTTTAGCCTTTTGGCTCTGTTACTTGGGGTTTTTCATTTATTAGTGTACGCAACCCGTCAAAAATGGCTAGGAGATTGTGGCTTTCTGGCTCTGTTACTTGGGTTTTTTTTATTTATTGGTGTACGCTACCAGTCAATAATGCCGGGTGAATGTTTAGATAGATATGCACATACATGCACAAAACACGCATCCCACTCTC
>NC_090728.1:51120516-51125516 GCF_036898095.1 Palaemon carinicauda | reverse complement strand
TCCATATCATCTTTTACCTTATCTCGCCATCTAATTCTCTGCCTCCATCTCAATCTTCTCCCCTTAACAGGATCCTTCCAAGCCTCTTTCCTTCCGTTATCACTACATTAAAGAGTCGGTTGCCTGATGCGCCCTCCAATGCCTTCGATCAAAGGCTTCCTCTTCCACTAAACCTCTTCTCTCCATATCATCCTCACCTTGTCTCGCCATCTATTTCTCTGCCTCCCTCTCTATCTTTTCCCCCTTATCATGTTCCTCACAAGCTTCTTTCCCTCCGTTATCGCTACATTAAAGGGTCGGTTGCCAGATACGCCCCTCTCCAATGCCTTCGATCAAAGGCTTCCTCTTCACCAAACCTCTTCTCTCCATATCATCCTTCACTATAATTCACCATCTATTTCTCTGCCTCCTTCTCGATCTTTTCCCCATAACAGGTTCCTCCCAACTCTCTTTCCCTCCGTTATCACTACATTAAAGGGGTCGGTTGCCTGATGCAACCTCTCCAATGCTTTCGATCAAAGTCATCCTCTTCCACTAAACCTCTTCTCTCCATATCATCCTTCACTATAACTCGCCATCTATTTCTCTGCCTCCCTCTCTATCTTCTCCCCTTAACAGTTTCCTCCCAAGCCCTCCTTACTCGCTCCCCACCATCCATCCTGAACTCGTGCCCATACCATTTCTGTCGTGAAACTCTTATCAACTCTATAATCTTTACTAAGCCTGCCATTCTTCTTATTTCATCATTTTCAAATCTTGTAGGCAAGTAGCGATATTTATAATCTTGTATAAATAGAACTTGCTTGGGAGTACACTCGAGCACACTATTCTATCTAATCTTTCTTCCCCTTGTTTTGTTAAAGTATATATAGTTTATGTAGGAAATACTTATTTTAATGTTGATACTGTTCTTAGAATATTTTATATTACCTTGTTTCCTCTCCTCACTGGGCTATTTTCCCTGTTGGGGTCCCTGGGCGTATAGCATTGTGGTTTTCCAACTAGGGTTGTAGCTTAGCAATTAATAATAATAATAATAATAATAATGATAATATGGACGTGCGTCTGGTTATGAATATACATCGGAATACAAGCGGTAACGGAAAGATCAAAATTGCTGTGTTGCGAGGCTGGTGGAAGGTATGCTCCGTACTAAATAGTTTTATTATTACTAAATTTCTCATCTACTCTTCTTTTAGTGACGTATTCATAACGTATTTATTTGTTCCCCCATTTTCTATTTCTTCACTTGTTTTTTATGATTTGAAAGTCAATTATAATCTCACCTCTAACATTCATTATCCGTCTATGGACCCATTTTAAACTTGCCTATGCAAAGGTATTTTTGGAAATTAATTTGATTATTTTCAATTGGTACAAAGACTATTGTTTTTCCTTGTTTTTATTCACATTCACATGCTATTATTTGCTTGTTTTGTTGGGAATTATAAAACTGAATCTCTGATTTCTCGTAACGTTCAAGTGTTCTTGTTCATGTTGCTTGCAACCTTTTCAATATCAAGTGACTCAGACCTTCAAAACTTGCTTTAGAAAAAGATTGGTCTTTTGTCTACACTGTTAAAAATTTGCATTAAACGGTAAATGCCTGAGAACAATTACTCCAAGGTTTATACCGTTTTAACGTTTCAAAAACGGATATATTAACGTAAATGAGTGATATTACGGTCACCAACCTGTAAAAAGATAATAACAATGAAGGGTAAAATTACGGTCGCCTGTATTTTACTGAAATACTGCTTAGAACAGTATATGTTTTACGGAGATTTTCCCATTAAAATCACGTTTTCTTTTAACAGTGTATAAAATTCTATACATCAGTGATGTTATTAATTTCGAGTAAATAATAATAATACACTGTTATGTATGGTGTTCTGTAATTTGTTCTGTTATGTATGGTGTTCTGTAATCTGTTCTATCGTTTATTCGTATAGAAAATGTATATTTGTATATTTAGATTGTTATTGTTGATCAAACAACTGTTAGTTTTCAGGTGAATTTAGAAAGAGAGGAAAATCGAACATATTGACCATTGTCCATTTTTACCGCCCGGAAAAGACGCATTATTTCACTTCGCATTGATAACGACCACTTCAAATGATATGTTTGTTTTAACAAACAATAATAGTCAAATGATTTAGAAATACTGAAAAAAATACAACTCTTGAATATATTCTGAAAAGATATTATTTCACTTTGCACTTGACAACGACCACTTCAAATAGTACGTTTGTATCTATAAAGAATAGTAGTCAAATGAATTATTGATTATTTTATTACTGTTTATGGTAAAGAGCAATACAAAATGATGTTAGAAGAATCAAAAGTTTGTATCTATATAGAATAGTAGTCAAATTAATTATTAATTATTTTATTACTGTTTATGGTAAAGAACAATACAAATTGATGTAAAAAGAATCAAAGTTTGTATCTATAAAGAATAGAAGTCAAATGAATTATTAATTATTTTATTACAGTTTATGGTAAAGAACAATACTAATTTATGTTAGAAGAATCAAAAGTTTGTATCTATAAAGAATAGTAGTCAAATGAATTATTAATTATTTTATTACCGTTTATTGTAAAGAACAATTCGAATTGATGTTAGAAGAATCAAAAGTTGAACATCAGCCATACTGAAACAAACCTAATTTTTAATTATTTATTATTGTTTATAGGAAAGAGCTATAAGAACTGCTGTTAAGAGCAACAAAGGTTAAATATCAGCCACAGTCAAGCAATATCGTTTTTCTTCAGGAAAAAAAAGGCTCAAGTTAGGTTAGGTTAGGTTAGGTTAAATAGCATCCCGTTATTTGCTATTATTTCTAGCTTTACTAGTCCGATAAATACTCGACATAGGTTAGGTTAGGTTAACATGTAATTATCATATCTATTTCTATTTGTGCTTGCAGAATTGTTACTGATGATACATATGAGCTATTTAGTTTATCTGCAACCTGTCGTAAAATTTATACATATCTGCAGTTTATGTTGGTAAAATATACATTTTTTTTTAGTTTTTTTTTTTTTGGTTTCCCCCATTCAAAAATCTTTGTTTCCTACTTGGTGTGCCCCCCCCTCATCCCTCCCACCATTCAAAAACCTTGAAACCACCAAGAGAATTGTTAGAGAGAGTTTGGAAAATGCAAAGAACGAATAGACAATGATGATTAGAAATATATTACGCACTAGATAGCCAGTTTGTAAAATATATTCATCATGTATATGGGGAGTAATTTATGCATCGATGTTAATCTGTATGTATTGTATATAAATATATATATATATATATATATATATACTGTATATATTTACATATATATACATTTATATATATATAAATATATACATATATATATATACAGTATATATATACTGTATATATATATTTATGTATATACACACACATATATATGCATATATACGTATATATATATATATATATATGAGAGAGAGAGAGAGAGAGAGAGGAGAGAGAGAGAGAGAGAGATGAAAATAAAAAAAAAAGTTCTGGAACTAGCAAATTAGATCGGTACACACATTCCCACTGTACCCGAGCTAAAACACACAATACGTTGTTTACTGTTATATATCAGATTCATCCAATATGCCATTCAGCTTCTCTTTGATCCACTGACAAAATAAAATGATGGCTAATGAGTTGTTTATTGACTTGACTAAATAAAACCGGACGCCCAGCGGGGGGAGAGAGAGAGAGAGAGAGAGAGAGAGAGAGAGAGAGATCTAAGCGCAGCCCGAAATGCTGCTAATTGAGTTGCATGTTTGGAGGCACCACATGAAAGCTATATCCAAATAGCCTTTTGTTCTCCGTACGGCAATCATGTTGTTTTGGGACGGATGCCTATCGATGTGTGCGTTTATTTGTACGTGCTAGCGTGCGAGCGCGCGCGCGCGTGTGTGTATGTACACCCATAGTGTACACCTATGTTCCATTGCACCCGGAGGGATATATGGCTTCGATTGTCGAATATCTCCGTGATCTGTCGGATTGTGGGAATTCATCTGACTATTTCGACACCGCATACGACTGGAGCATCCGAAGGCTACGTTTTCGTTTTCGAAAATATCTAGTCCACGCGTGTTAATATTGTAATAGCTTAATCACTGGGGGGGGGGGGGTCAATTCTCTCTCTCTCTCTCTCTCTCTCTCTCTATCTTTTCAACCAAAAGGTTTCTTTTTTCTTTAAGAAAGGGTGGCGTTCTACTGGGTTTTTAATAAGTATTTTTGTAGCGGCACTAATAGTCACATTCCCTGCCACACAACTGATCGCAGGTATTATGTGCGTCAGCGTTTGTCTATTTTTACGGTCACCTAGCATAACAAGATATCTATTTACAGTATATATATATATATATATATACATTATTTATATATGTTTTATATATATATATATATACAATATTTATATATATATATATATATATATATAACTCCTAACCTTTTCTACTTAGTGGACGGCTTCAGAAAAAAACGACAAAGTAGTCCCGGCCACATTCATTCTTTAACTGTTAATTCATGGATGACCATGTGCATATTACCTACTGCTTTGCCATTGTGCTATCAGTAACTTCAGCCTACCATTCCCAAATAAAAACTCCAAAGCCAGCATTACAAGAAACTGTATTTCAGCAAAACAATATAGCGCCTCTTCTGCCAAATTTCGACAACCACACCATTACAGATTAACATCTCGCGAAATATTTTGACACGATAAATTCAAATTGTGTTGGGTAGTTCACCAGTCAAACGACGCTGCAGTTGAGGATGGTAAATTTTGCAGAATTAATTAAAAAAAAAAAGGAATAAGTACTACTGATAAGCTACAGTCGTAATTAGCAATAATCATCTAGAAGAGAAGAAAATATTAACTTGTTTCTCATTACTTAGTACAAACAGATCCAAGATTTATGAGAATGGAAATTAATAAACGTCAATATGGATGGCAATGATCGAAATATCA
>NC_090728.1:51090516-51115516 GCF_036898095.1 Palaemon carinicauda | reverse complement strand
GATGATGGGGTGTGCGCGCAAAACGATCCTCCATTGTCATAGCCCCATCGTATTCCCCCAACCTCCTACCAACCCCACCGGCAGTGTTACCAGCGTCAAAAAGTAACAAATGACAAGAGATTATTTCGCATTTACACCCAAAACCGGACTGAAGTTTCCCAACTGGCAAATGTTGAAAACAGAATTTTTGGCTAAAACTTTCTGGCGAACTCAGCCGATTTATCCGCGGTGGTTATCTGCGGATGTTATCCGCGGAGATTATCCGCGTAAGACGCGTTCCACGGATCTCTTGGCGGTGTTGCAATGAGGTGTAGTGGGGTAATTGGTCACATGTGTTCGCTGGTTGTAAGGAGAGACAGAGAGGCTGGTAGTCCCCCTCATCAACTCCCCCCCCCCCCTTCTGGCCCTCCACGTTTCCAGATGTTGTTTGGAACACACTACTGAATGACCGACCGGGCCAGACTGGAGGCTGTAATTCATCTCTAGCTCTAACGATACTTTTAGAAGTCACTCGGCGGATGATGGGTCGCTAATAAAGTGAGATAATGTGCGCGCCCCTCTCGTTTTTCCTCTTTCTTTGTTAGGGAAAAAAGGGGATTTACATTTTAGTGGCTGGGATTACAGATGGACAATTGCGGGTGATAAGATGAAACCGAGCAATGGGAGATAAGAGAAGTTATTGTGAATTATACGTTGATGCTGTTGTGAGATTGCCTTTGGTTTAGCTACGAGAGATAAGAGGCGCAGAGACAGAAAATAAAGATTTTTTCAAGTACAACAAATAAATATATCAAATCAACGAGTAACAAAAAAAAAAGAAAAAAAAAATTCTAAGTATCAAAGGATTAAAAACTATATATAAAAACAACTATATCTTGAATATTAGGAAGAACTTGACAATCATACTAATTAATAATTACAATGGGAACTTTGTTAAAAGTTTCACTGCCACCTTTGTAAAATTCTAATACCTCTTGTGTTAAAAATTACAACCCTATACTTTCATCAAGTGTTCCTGTCCCGCCCTTGCAAAAATGTTCCAAGCCCACATTTGCAAAAGTTCTAATACCACCCTTTTTAAGTTTCAATATAATTTTCTTTATAAGTTCAAACCCCACATCGGTCAAAAGCTCCATTCAAACGATGTCAGTTTCAATCACAATTTGTTAAAATTTCCAATCTTATCTGTCAAAAATTAGTGTCTCACTTTTGCCAAAAGTTCCAGTAACATTTTTGTTAAAAGTTCAAACCTCACCTTTGTCAAAAACTACAGTCCCACTTTTGGCAAAATTTCCGATCCTCTCCTTTTCAATGGTTCCAATCCCACCTTTATTTATATTTTCAATCCTATGTCTTTCAAAAGTTCTGTCTCTACCTTTTTAGAAACTCTAATCCCACCTTTGTCAAAAGTTTGTCTCGCCTTTGTCAAAAGTTTCAGTCTCGCCTTTGTCGAAAGTTTCAGTTCCACCTTTGTCGAAAGTTTCAGTTCCACCTTTGTCAAGAAGTTTCAGTTCCATCTTTGTCGAAAGTTTCAGTTCCAGGTTTTCAGTTCCACCTTTGTCGAAAGTTTCAGTCCCACCTTTATCAAAAGTTTCAATCCAACCTTTGTCGAAAGTCTCAGTCCTACCTTTGTCAAAAGTTCCTTTCCCAGCATTGTTAGAATCAAAACAAAAACAAACTCATAACTTTAGCCAAATCTTGCCAACAAAATGACAAATACAAATAAAAAAAAACAATCTTTCTCTCCGGAAGTAATTGTTACTTGAAGAAAAGACTTGATAATTACCAAAGGGACACCAGCTTTTTTTATCTATTTACTTGATTGGAATAACAGATGAACTTGAATTGGAATAACAGATGAACTTGAATTGGAATAACAGATGAACTTGAATTGGAATAACAGATGAACTTGAATTATCCCCTTTACTTGTTTGGAATAACAGATGAACTTGAATTATCCCCTTTACTTATTTGGAATAACAGATGAACTTGAATTGGAGTAACAAATGAACTTGAATTATCCCCTTTACTTGTTTGGAATAACAGAAGTACTTGAATTGGAATAACAGATGAACTTGAATTGGAATAACAGATGAACTTGAATTGGAATAACAGATGAACTTGAATTATCCCCTTTACTTATTTGGAATAACAGATGAACTTGAATTGGAGTAACAAATGAACTTGAATTATCCCCTTTACTTGTTTGGAATAACAGAAGTACTTGAATTGGAATAACAGATGAACTTGAATTGGAATAACAGATGAACTTGAATTGGAATAACAGATGAACTTGAATTATCCCCTTTACTTATTTGGAATAACAGATGAACTTGAATTGGAGTAACAAATGAACTTGAATTATCCCCTTTACTTGTTTGGAATAACAGAAGTACTTGAATTGGAATAACAGATGAACTTGAATTGGAATAACAGATGAACTTGAATTGGAATAACAGATGAACTTGAATTATCCCCTTTACTTATTTGGAATAACAGATGAACTTGAATTGGAGTAACAAATGAACTTGAATTATCCCCTTTACTTGTTTGGAATAACAGAAGTACTTGAATTGGAATAACAGATGAACTTGAATTGGAATAACAGATGAACTTGAATTGGAATAACAGATGAACTTGAATTATCCCCTTTACTTATTTGGAATAACAGATGAACTTGAATTGGAGTAACAAATGAACTTGAATTATCCCCTTTACTTGTTTGGAATAACAGAAGTACTTGAATTGGAATAACAGAAGTACTTGAATTGGAATAACAGATGAACTTGAATTGGAATAACAGATGAACTTGAATTATCCCCTTTACTTATTTGGAATAACAGATGAACTTGAATTGGAGTAACAAATGAACTTGAATTATCCCCTTTACTTGTTTGGAATAACAGAAGTACTTGAATTGGAATAACAGATGAACTTGAATTGGAATAACAGATGAACTTGAATTGGAATAACAGATGAACTTGAATTATCCCCTTTACTTATTTGGAATAACAGATGAACTTGAATTGGAGTAACAAATGAACTTGAATTATCCCCTTTACTTGTTTGGAATAACAGAAGTACTTGAATTGGAATAACAGATGAACTTGAATTGGAATAACAGATGAACTTGAATTGGAATAACAGATGAACTTGAATTATCCCCTTTACTTATTTGGAATAACAGATGAACTTGAATTGGAGTAACAAATGAACTTGAATTATCCCCTTTACTTGTTTGGAATAACAGAAGTACTTGAATTGGAATAACAGATGAACTTGAATTGGAATAACAGATGAACTTGAATTGGAATAACAGATGAACTTGAATTATCCCCTTTACTTATTTGGAATAACAGATGAACTTGAATTGGAGTAACAAATGAACTTGAATTATCCCCTTTACTTGTTTGGAATAACAGAAGTACTTGAATTGGAATAACAGATGAACTTGAATTGGAATAACAGATGAACTTGAATTGGAATAACAGATGAACTTGAATTATCCCCTTTACTTATTTGGAATAACAGATGAACTTGAATTGGAGTAACAAATGAACTTGAATTATCCCCTTTACTTGTTTGGAATAACAGAAGTACTTGAATTGGAATAACAGATGAACTTGAATTATCCCCGACCAAAAAAAAAAAAAAAAAAAAAAAAAAAAAAAAAAAAAAAAAATGACAATGCATCCGTGTGTTTACCAATTAATGCATTGGAGCATCAACAATGCATTTTGCATTCCGGTTGTGACGGCGAAGAGCAAATAACTGTGTAACAAATATTTGCCATTGCCCCCTTTCTTTCATGAGGTGTTATTATTTTCAATTTAAATGGTGTATTCAGCATGCTAATCTGGTAATTGACAGATGTAGGTCCGCATGAAGCCGAATCAATGAACTAATCACTGCTGTCATCTGCATCGATATTACACTAACATCGCTTTTTGTTGTTGTTGTTGTTATAATCATTATTATTACTATTTCTGTTATCATTGTTATTATTATTATTATCATCATCATTGTCATTATCGTTATTATTATTATCATCATTACTATTATTATTATTATTAGTGTTATTGTTATTGTTATTGTTATTGTTATTGTAGTAGTAGTAGTAGTAGTAGTAGTAGTAGTATCATTATTATTATTATTATTATTATTATTATTATTATTATTATTATTATTATCTGCTAAGCTACAACCCTAGTTGGAAAAGCAGGATGCTATAAGCCCAGGGACCGTAACTGGGAAAATAGCCCAGTGAGAAAAGGAAATAAGGAAAAATGAAATATTTTATGAACAATAACATTAAAATAAATATTTCCTATATAAAATATATAAACTTTAACAAAACAAGAGGAAGAGAAATTAGATAGAATAGTGTGCCCGAGTGTACCCTCAAGCAAGAGAACTCTAACCCAAGAGACAGTGGAAGACCATGATGTTGTTGGCTATCAGATAGAAAAGCAAGAGAGCTTCGTTAGACTGTTACCTTAATAAGTAAAGAAAGTCTTGAAAATAACATCTATTTCCTATGGCTACAATAGATAACATGTTATCGTGTGCTGTGAAAAGAAGGAACTAAGAAGACGAAGCACAGTTTCGCCAATAGTATATTATTATTATTACTATTAATTGCTAAGCCACAGTCCTAATTAGAAAAACAGGATACTATACGCCCAAGGGCTCCAACAAGGAAAGATAGCCAAGTGAGGAAAGAAAACAAGGAAAACTAAAATTTTCTAAAGAACAGTAACAACATTAAAATAGATATCTCCTATATAACTATAAAATCTTAACAAAACAAGAGGAAGAGAAATTAAATAGAATAGTGTGCCCGATTGTACCCTCAAGCAAGAGAACTCTAACCCAAGACAGTGGAAGACCATGGTACTAAGGCTATGGCATTAACCAAGACTAGAGACAATGGTTTGATTTTGGAGTGTCTTTCTCCTAGGAGAGCTGCTTACCATCACTAAAGAGTCTCTTCTACCCGTACCAAGAGGAAAGTGGCCACTGAAAAATTACAATGCAGTAGTTAACCCCATGGGTGAAAAAGAATTGTTTAATAAATGATAAAAAGTGAAGTATGATACGAGATCAGCGAATAGGTCAAGTTCTTAGTATTATTATATTTTACCCTCGTACCCTATTAACTACATCATTGGGCGATTCATTCCATATCTAGCAGCTTGCGGATCTATTACTCAATGAGCAACACACAATTTGATGATAAAAACTTTAGATGAATAATCATCATCATCATCATCTCCTTACGCATATTGACGCAAAGGGCCTCGGTTAGATTTCGCCAGTCGTCTCTATCTTGAACTTTTAATTCAATACTTCTCCATCCATCATCTCCCACTTCACACTTCATAGTCCTCAGCCATGTAGGCCAGGGGCCTTCCAACTCGTCTAGTCCCTTGTGGAGCCCAGTTAAAAGTTTGGTGAACTAATCTCTCATGGGGAGTGCGAAGAGCATGCCAAAACCATCTCCATCTACCCTTCACCATGATCTCATCCACATATGGCAAATGAATGATAGCATATTCTAATTTTTCTTTTATAATGCTGGCAGTTTTATTGCATATGTTTGGACTTTGTACTGAAGCAGCCTGTATGTTTTTGGAATGAATATTCGAAGCAAACAGCTGTGACTAAATTGTAGAATGATCTTCCTAATCAGGCAATTGAATCGGTGGAACTTCTAAATTTCAAACTTGCCTAGAATGTTTTCATATTGAACAGACAGACATGTCTCTTTTTTATAGTTTATATATGAAACAGTTATTTTAATGATGTTACTGTTAAAATATTCTATTCAAATTGTTCATTACATCTCTTGTAGTTTATTTATTTCCTCAATTCCTTTCCCGACTGGGCATTTTTTCCCTATTGAAGCCCTTGGGATTTTAGCCTTCTTCTTTTCCAATAAAGGTTGTAGCTGAGCTAATAATAACAACAACAACAACAACAATAATAATAATAATAATAATAATAATAATGATAATAATATTAATAATAATAATAAAATAATAATAATAATAATAAAAATAATTACCCGATACAAAAAAGACTAAAAAACATGCATGTGACTATGCTCAATTTTCCAATGATATTCGCGGGTTGATAATTAAAACAAATTATATGGTTAAAATATATCCATTTATCATTTCCTAATTGCCATTGAATCAACAGTTGTCAACAGTATTCTTATAATAACACATAATTGTCCGTAATCTGAGCTGCACGATGATAAAAGTTTAATAAGGGAAGATGAAATAACCCTTTTCAATTGCGTACATTAAATGCAACGCGTTTGATTTGTTTTTTATTTTCTAAAAACAATTAAAATATCCTAATAATTCCTGTTGTCTTTATTTGAATAATCGTAAATACAATATTTTATTTACTAAAGTCCCTGCCTGGCAGTGTTGCCAGATGGGTTAGTCTAAAAATCCCTAAAACTCGTGATAAAAAATTCCCAGAACCACCCAAAAATCCCTATTTCCAGAAATATATTTTCTCCTAATATAGAAATTACTCACTATACTCAATGTAATTTTAAGTAAACTAATTCCAACAATACAATGGTTTACTAATCTCTGTTTCTTCTTCATAGAAATATGTACAGAATACAGTCACCAGTCATCCAAAATCCCCAGATCTAGGGATAAATTTCCCAAATGTAAGGATAAATCCCCAAATCTAGGGATAAACCCCCATTTTTGGCACCACTGCTGCCTGGCGATCTGCCGGACTGGGGTTCAAGTCCACCTCAAGGTCGAGAGTTTCTTTAGTCACTGCGACCTCACCATCCTTGAGAGCTAAGGATAATGGCATACTGGAAACGTCCCTACCTGGTGACCTGCCGGACTGAGGTTCAAGTCCAGATTAAGCTTGATAGTTGCTTTTAGTGTCTGCAACCTCACCATCCTTGTGAGCTAAGGATGGGGACTTAGGGAGAGCCTATAGGTCTGCTGAGTCATCAACAGCCATTGCGTGACCCTCCCTGGTCCTAGCTTGGGTGGAAAGAGGGTTTCGACGATGATCATATTCATATATGATCAGTCTCCAGGGCATTGTCCTGCTAGCTAGGGCATTGTCACTGTCCCTTGCCTCCGCCATTCATGAGTGGCCTTTAAGCCTTTAAACTGAGACAGTTAGAGCTCTTTCTTATTAATTAATGGATCTGAGTTATCCATTATGATGCACAATATATTAGTATAGCTAATTCACGTTAATGATTTGATCATGGGAATTATAGATATAGCTAAAATATGATAAATTACACGCGAGGAGTCACAATAGTAAAGTTTTTAATGTTATTAATGACTAGGGAACACAAATATAAGAATTGGGCTAAAGACGTAAAATTATTTAAATAAAGAAAGAAAATATCTTATTTAAGTTATTCATTATTTTTAATGTTTCTTCATTTCCTTATTTCCTTTCCTCACTGGGCTATTATCCTTGTTTAGGCCCTTGGGCTTTTAGCATTTTGCTTTTCCAACTAGGGTTGTAGCTTAGCTAGTAATAATAATAATAATAATAATAATAATAATAATAATAATAAAATGTGTCAATCAATATTTTGATAATTTCATAAATATATTGATGGTAGAATTCTACTGGTAACAATCTAATGGTAATAATAATAATAATAATAATAATAATAATAATAATAATAATAATAATAATAATAACAGGTTACGCACAGCACGTGTAGAATCATATAGCTTTTCCAGCTAATAAAATCAAATATGCAATATATCTCTTTTATCATTATTACTCCTTTTAACAAATTATTTGAAGGAAAAATATGATATATTGTTAATGTTTCAATTATCTGTTTCAATTCATCGCTGTATCTAAAAAGAATATATATAACTCGACAAAATCATACTACAATTATTAGTTCTTTAGGATTTTGCACTGAATAATACCATAGAAATATTTTCATAGTTTTATAATATCAATGGGAAAATGATTCTTCGGAAAATAACATCATATGTGAAAGCAATTATCTTCAAATATTTTTATATTGCTTGCAATGAATCATCCAGTTTATCAATATATGAATAAACATACGAGCAGGCAAAGCAAAATAGCTTATAATGATCCAATATATCCAATATGCCAAAACAAACACAAGACCAAAAACAAAATTCCAGAACTAACTGGAAAAAAATAAAACTGGAATCGAAATAACTACAAAGGGAAATTTCCCTTGAACCAACGCGACCAAGAAACTGACCAATGAGTGACACAGGAGAGAGATCTCGATAAATCGTAATTGGGAAATAAGTGGAAACAAAACAGGGGAGGAATAAATGGATAAGAAGATAGCGGGAAATGACTGAAGGGGACAATTAAATTGAAGTGGTAACTCAAAACGAGGGGAGAGAGAGAGGGGGAAGCGGTAATAAACACGAAATGTAAAATAATTGACAACGAGAGAGAGAGAGAGAGAGAGAGAGAGAGAGAGAGAGAGAGAGAGAGAGAGAGAGAGAGGGCTGGCTGTCCGATGTGATTTATTTCGTTTGGTGCTTTTGGCTTGATTTGGGAGAGAGAGAGAGGAGAGAGAGAGAGAGAGAGAGAGAGAGAGAGAGAGAGAGAGAGAGAGAGAGAGAGAAGACTAATGTACATGGAGTTTATGTTAGAGAGAGGGAGAGTGAGAGAGGACAATTGTAGATGAAGTTTATGTCAAGAGAGAGAGAGAGAGAGAGAGAGAGAGAGAGAGAGAGAGAGAGAGAGAGAGAAAGAGAACAAACGTAGATGAAGTTTATATCAAAGAGGAGAGAGAGAGCCAATGTTGGTAAACTTTATATCATAGCGAGAGAGAGAGAGAGAGAGAGAGAGAGAGAGAGAGAGAGAGAGAGAATAATATCACAGAAGCGAAACAGTAAGAGACGAGGAGTCAGAGGAGAACCGAAGATAAAAGGGAAACAGGGAAAGAGATCAAATGAAGGTTTGCAAATTGATTTGAGTTTTCCTTTTGGAAGAGGAAAAAATAATCCGGATTTAAGGGAACTTAGTGATATGGTACACACTCGGTACTTCCAGTCAGCAATTTCTGTGGATTACGTTCATAATGTTTTAAATTCTAAAAAATATTTTTTTTTTTTTTCAGTTTTTCGTTTTATATCTTTGCGAGACTTTGCCTTATAATGGTTTCTTTATGAAGATTTGGAGATTAAATAGATCAATGTGAAGGGACTCTTTATCGTTCTTTATATTATATTTCTTTTGACAGCTTTCTCTAGATTTTTTTTTTTTATGAAACATTCATTTAAAGACTTTGTTACCTCCGCCAACCATGTTGGGAGGAGGTTATGTTTTTCCCGTTGTTCGTCTGTTTGTATGTTTGTGAACAACTTCCTGGCCACAATTTTTATCTGTTTGTATGTTTGTGATCAGCTTCCTGACCATAATTTTATTTATAGAGGGATTATCTGTTTGTCTGTTTGTGAAAAACTTCCTGGCCACAATTTTTGTCCGTTTGTTTGTTTGTGAACAACTTCCTGGCCACAATTTTTATCTGTTTGTATGTTTGTGATCAGCTTCCTGACCATAATTTTATTTATAGAGGGATTATCTGTTTGTCTGTTTGTGAAAAACTTCCTGGCCACAATTTTTGTCCGTTTGTTTGTTTGTGAACAACTTCCTGGACACAATTTCACTCAGAGGGATTATCTGTTGGTTTGTTTGTGAACAACTTCCTGGCTATAATTTTATTCATAGCGGGATTATCTGTTTGTTTGTTTGTTCACGAACAACTTCCTGGCCACAATTTTACTCATAGAGTAGTGAAACTTTCAGGGATTGATTGTTATGTTGAGACGTGGAAGTTATTCAGTTTTGGAAGTCCTAGGTCAAAGGTCAAGGTAGAACAAAAGGTCGAATGAATTAACCCTAGGGCAAGCTGGTTCCAAGAAATAGGCTGCCGTGGAGGAGGTCTGCACTCTCAGAGTGCTTTTCTAGTTTACAATGTTTTAGGTCTGTTTTCTTTTCTCCATGGTGGTTTTCATACAAAAGGATTTTAAAATATCTTTCGTATGAAATTTGTTCATTCATCAGCTATGGAATGACTCCAATCACAACTGTGTTCATAACACGGCTTAAATGGCTTCTTGGTATGACTTTCATTACAGAACTTTCATTACAGAACTTTCATCGCAGAACTTTCTTTACAGGACTTCCATCACAGGACTTTCATTACAGAGCTTTCATCACGGAACTTTCATCACAGAACTTTCATTACAGAACTTTTATCACAGGACTTTCATTACAGAACTTTCCTCTCCGGACTTTCATTACAGGACTTCAATCACGAGACTTCCATCCCAGAACATTCATCATAGAACTTTCATCACAGAACTTTCATCACAGGACTTTCATTACCCTCTACATAACAACGAGGATTCCTAATGAACCCACATAAAGAGAACGAAACCATACCAATTCAGCCAAATTTTCTCCATTGAAAACTCTTCAAATCCCAATATTCGAATCATGTTTAATTTTTAACTACCCGCGGATATCATTTGGGAGATTTTAAATTCTCCCTTCATTGTAAATAATAAAAAACTAGAAAATCTTTCATCAATTGTTTCAGAAATCGGAAAGGGAGAATTAAAAACAGTTGCGCATCGTTGGACTATGGCGGAGGTGGATTTTAGGACTGATATGGTCTCCCTGGAATATTTTCTGTATTCTAGTAATGCCAGTTTTTGTTATTTTTGTGTTTAATAAGATAATTTTGCTTACAGGTAGTTAATTAGTTAGTTATTTAGTTAGTTAGTTAGTTAATTATTTATTTATTTAATTAGTTAGCTATTTAGTTAGTTATTTAATTATTTCGTTATTTAATTAGTTAGTTATTTAGTTAGTTAGTTATTTAATTATTTAGTTATTTAATTAGTTAGTTCTTTAGTTAGTTAGAGTAATCATCTACTTATAGAAGGCTGACAATGTAACGAGGGTTTGTTATTATTATTATTATTATTATTATTATTATTAATATTATTATTAACCAAGCTACAAACTTAGTTGGAAAAGCAAGATGCTATAAGCCCAAGAGCTCCAATAGGGAAAAATAGCCCAGTGAGGAAAGGAAATAAGGAAATAAATAAATGATGAGAACAAGTTAACAATAAATCATTCTAAAACAGCAACAACGTCAAAGCAAATATGTCCTATATAAACTATTAACAACGTCAAAAACAGATGATTAATTCATTGGTTAAACCATATACAAATTCTTCTTTCCATTGATCCTTTCTTCGTTTTATATGCATAGTTTCCATGTGAATGGAACTATGCAAAAATTAAATCTATCCTTAATATCATTATTATTATTAATGTCATCTTTATTACTATTGTAGTATGTATTTGTTAATGATCCTGAATTGGTATAGTCAACGGCAAGGAAAATTGATAATACTGATTTGAATATTACATTTTTATTCTTATAATTATTATTATTATTATTAATAAAATTTTTATCCTTGTCAGTGCTGGGATCCAAAAATCTGGTAGAGAATTTACCATGTGATGTTTCCATCATATCACCTAGGTTTTTTATTCTTTATTTTTTTTTTCAACTAACATGACTATACAGATTTAACCTCAAGATGCTTTGTTTAAATCTACGGATAGCACACTATATCCTTATTATTATTATTATCATTATCATTATTATTATTATTATTATTATTATTATTATTATTACTTGCTAAGCTACAACCCTAGTTGGAAAAGCAGAATGTTATAAGCCCAGGGGCTCCAATAGGGAAAATAGCCCAGTGAGGAAAGGAAACGGAAAAATAAAATACTTAGAGTAACAACCTTAAATATCTCCTATATAAACTATAAAAACTTCAGAGAAATAAGAGGAAGAGAAATAAGATAGAGCAACGTGCCCGAGTGTACCTTCAAGCAAGAGAACCCTAACCCAAGACAGTGGAAGACCATGGTATAGAGGCTATGGCACTACCCAAGACAAGATAACAATGGTTTGATTTTGGTTTGTCCTTCTCCTAGAAAAGCTGCATACCATAGCTAAAGAGTTTCTTCTACCCTTACCAAGAGGAAAGTAGCCACTGAACAATTACAGTGCAGTAGGTAACCCCTTAGGTGAAGAAGAATTGTTTGGTAATCTCAGTGTTGTCAGGTGTATGAGGACAGAGGAGAATAAGTAAAGAATAGGCCAGACTATTCGATGTGTGTGTATAGGTAAAGGGAAAATAAACCGTAACCAGAGAGGAAAATCCAATGTAGTACTGTCTGTCCACTCAAAAGACCCCATAACTCTCTAGCGGTAGTATCTCAATGGGTGGCTGGTGCCCGGGGACAACCTACTACCTTACGGTTTTTTGGCTTTCTGGTAAAATCAGGTAGCACAATTTGGTTAAAAAGGTTATTATAGTTCCCATGAAATGATTCAAGCGGATGAAGAGTTTTCTGGCTTAAGTTAATACTATTTTGAGAGAGAGAGAGAGAGAGAGAGAGAGAGAGAGAGAGAGAGAGAGAGAGACTATAATTAAGATAAAAGATGCTGTATGGACGGGATATAATTGCGTTTACAAAAGCTGATATCTTACATAAATAGACACACCGAGAGGCGAGAGAGAGAGAGAGAGAGAGAGAGAGAGAGAGAGAGAGGAGAGAGAGAGAGAGACCAAAATCTAGATAGAAGGCAGGATATAATTGCGTTCACAAAGAATAATGAGAGAGAGAGAGAGAGAGAGAGAGAGAGAGAGAGAGAGAGAGAGAGAGATACTAAACTCTAGATAGAAGACAGGATATAATTGCGTTCACAAATGATATCTTATATAGACAGATAGACCGATAAAGTGTGTTTGTGTGTGTGCTTGTATGTGAGAGAGAGAGAGAGAGAGAGAGAGAGAGAGAGAGAGAGAGAGCCTCGGCGCTCCCTCCTTAGCTCGAGAAGGACTCGAGGGAGTTCATTCTCGAGTGGTGATCGGCGTGTCCATCAAGAGACTCTAACCTCTCGCTGATAGATATTACATTTCCCTCTTTCTTTGCCTGTCCTTCCCTCCCCCCCTCCCCCTTTCTCCTTCAGCCTCGTTGGAGGGCGGTGTATAAAGGGGATGGATGGAGACGAAAAGAGGGGGAGGGGGAGTGGGGGATGAAGGAGTGGGGAAGATGGGAGGGGGCTTGATAGAAAGAGATCTCAAAGATGTAAGGAAAATTTGGGTGGTGAAGAATGTATCTGTAGATGGATAGATAGTTAGGTATATAGATAGATAGATATGTAGAGTGATAGATAAATAGGTAGAGGAATTGATATATATATATATATATATATATATATATATATATACATACACGATAAATTTTGCACATCTAAACGTGCTTTTCATATTTCAAATAAGCCATATATATTAATACACTAAAGTCTGGATTCACTTAACGACCTTGGGATCTGAGCCCCAGGCGAAATCACTCAAAGACTATAGTATCTGACCGGCCGGGTTTCAATTCTAAGTACAAACCTGAATTCGACAGGTATGTGTACAGAAGAATTGTCATAGACTTATCTTTCTTCGTGGCCGAGTGGTATGGTCAATGGCATACAAGTATCCTGGACCAGGGTTCGAAACCCGGCCGGTCAGATACTATAGTCTTTGAGTGATTTCGCCAGGGGGTCTGATCCCGAGGTCGTTAAGAGAACCCAGACTTTAATGTATTAATATATATCGCTTATTTGATATATATATATATATATATATATATATATATATATACATACATACATATATATATATATATATATATATATATACATACATACATACATATATATATATATATATATATATATATATATATACGATAGATAGATTGATAATGGGATAGATGAATTGAGAGATAGAAAGATGCATATATGAAAAGATATGTAGAGAGATAGATAGATAGGTAGAGATTTCGATAGAGGAATAGAAAGATATATGTATATACATATATATATATATATATATATATATATATATATATACACGGTATATATATATATATATATATATATATACAATATATAGATTGATAGATTGATGAGGGGATAGATGAATTTATAGATAGATAAATGCAAATATGGATAGATATGTAGAGAGATAGATAGACAGAGGAATTGATAGAGGAATAGAAAGATAAGATATATTGACGATAGATAGATTGATAGATAGATTAGTGAATAGATGAACTGACAGACAGATAGCTGGATAGATGCATAGATGGATAGATAAGCTCATAGATAGATAGACTGAGAGATAACTAGAGGAATAGAAAGATAGATGGAAAAATAGGAAAATGGTTACCTAGATAGATATATAGATAGGTAGATTGGGATATGAAAATATAGGTATATAGGAAGATATATAGAGGGATAGATATGTAAATAAATAGATAGATAGATAGGTAGATAGATAGACTTAGTAATAAGATGTATGTGATAATCTGTTTCATTCTGATAAGAATGACGATTACAGATACATTAAATTGCAATTGATTGATTGATTGATTGATTGATCGATTTGAGGTTTTCTGGCATCCTGGCATCTAAGGTCATTGGCCAGTCAGCTGTCTCCAGCCTCACCTGCTCTCCTTAGTTCATCCCCATTCTCTGCTTCAGCAAACTATAGTCGACTGACTAAAAGGTAACTAAAATATCTTCTAGTTATAGAAAACATAATTTCTTAAGGGGACTTGTCCTTAGACACCTGACTAAAAGGTAACTTACATATTTTTTGGTTATAAAAAACAGTATCTTTTAAGGGGACTTGTCCCTAGATATCTGACTAAAAGGTAACTAAAATATCTTCTAGTTATAGAAAACATAATTTCTTAAGGGGACTTGTCCCTAGATATCTGACTAAAAGGTAACTAAAATATCTTCTAGTTATAGAAAACATAATTTCTTAAGGGGACTTGTCCCTAGACGCCTGACTAAAAGGTAACAATAATATTTTTTGGTTATAAAAAAAACCAGTATTTTTTAAGGGGACTTGGCCCTAGACATCTGACTAAAAGGTAACTATAATATTTTTTTTTTTTTATCAAAAACACAATTTTTAGAGGCGACTTGTTCCTCGACGTCTGACTAAAAGGTAACTAACATATCTTTAGGTTATAATAAACACTATTTAGAAAAGGGACTTGTCCATATACGTCTGACTAAAAGGCAACTAAAATATTTTTTAGGTTATAATAAACACAATCTTACAGGGGACTAGTCCCAAGACGTCTGACTAAAATATAACTAAACATTTTTTACTAATAAAAACACTATTTCTTAAGGGGACTTGTCCCTAGACGTCAGACTAAAAGGTAACTAACATACTTTTTTAGGTTATAAAAACATTTTTAAAGGGAATTTTCCAGGTTGTAGCTCCCTCGTCCATTTTCGAATCCATGGTATCTCAGTTGAGTGGCGAGAGTGAATGAGCTGAAATAAGTGATGAAAGAGAGAGAGAGAGAGAGAGAGAGAGAGAGAGAGAGAGAGAGAGAGAGAGAGAGGACTTTAAGTAACTGGTAATATGAAATGGATAATGTAATGTAATCACATTCGATGCTATTCGATGTACTTGAGCAAGAAGGGTGAATACATATTATCTTCCAATTCAGGGATTCGAGACAACATTCTAGTAACAGAATCCAAACAGAGATGGCAGCACCTCCCACAGGAATGTTCCTATTGGAACTAAAACCCACAACTTCACATTCAAGAAATTAAGGCCACACTAAAGCTAGGTTAGGTTCTCCTCATGGGGTTAGTGGGTAGATGTGGGAGCTGGAAAGGGCGGGGGGGGGGGGGAGAGAAAATCCCGGCCCTTATCGTCAGTTCCGATAACTGGGACGATCGTCGTAAATGCAAAGAAATCCGCACAAAATTGCCCACCCATTCAGCTCGCAATTTGCATGGAACGGAATTGAAAGGAATTTTTACGAGTCGGCCGTAGACAACACTTATGGAGTTGCTATAAAATGAAAGCTGTTGAAGATTTGGCTAAAAAAAAAAAAAAAAAAAAAAAAAAAAAAAAAAAAAAAAAAAAAAAAAAAAAAAAAAAAATTTCAGCTTCTAGATATGGATATGGGGTTAGGACATCGTTAAGGTCTGGGTAATCTCGTTATCATTTTCAAGGGTTAAATGCGGGAAGACTTACGCAATACGGATCACATTTGTAGGACTTTGGAAATAAAAAAGTAATGTTTTTATCTTATTTCATTCTAAGCTTTGATGGTAAGCGTTTTCTGTTTGGCCTTTACTCTTATGACATATATTTAATATGTAAGGTACAGTTACACACAGGAATTTGTTGTGGCCTGTTGGTAACGTCCATGCCTGGTGATCAAAAGACTGGGGTTTGAGTCCCGCTCAAACTTGTTAATTTTTTTGGTCGCTGCAACCTCATTATCCTTGTGAGCTAGGGAGGGTGCGTTTGGGGGAGCTTATAGGTCTATCTGCTGAGTCATCAGCAGCCTTTGCCTAGCTCTCCTTGGTCCTAACTTGAGCGGAGAGGTGGCTCGGGCGCTGATCATATGTACATTGATCTACTTGATCTACTTGTTTTTATTCCAGCTGTGACCAAGTTGTTGAATGATCTTCCTAATCGAGTAGTTGAATCAGTAGAATTTCAAAAGTTCAAAGTTGCAGCAAATGTTTTTATGTTGAACAGGCTGACATGAGTCTTTTTATAGTTTGTATATGACATATCTGTTTTTGACATTGTTACTGTTTTTAGAATGATTTATTGTTAATTTGTTCTCATCATTTATTTATTTCCTTATTTCCTTTCCTCACTGGGCTATTTTTCCCTATTGGAGCCCTTGGACTTGTTGCATCTTACTTTTCCAACTAGGTTTGTAGCTTGGATGGTAATAATAATAATAATAATAATAATGGGGCAATGTCACTGTCCCTTACCTCTGCCATTCATGAGTGGCCTTTATACCTTTAAACACCTCACTCCAAATATATGTACCCTGTCACAACCCTTACTGCGTGGTGAGTTACCATACTGTTAGTGTAGGGAGAGATGGCAAAGATGGTGGGCGGGGCTAAAGACAGGAACTCATCGGGGAGTAAGAGTGTGACAGGGTGCACTCCCTCAGAACGAGGTGTGCCAAGATTTCCTGCGTCCAACTGTACACTGTATTTATAACATGTAACAATATGACAGTATAGAAGGCTGCAACTGGGTTTTTATACGTACTGTACTAGATTCTCTAAACAAATATTTACTATTTTTTTTGCACTTATTCAATAAAGCAAAATAACTTGTGATACACGTTTCTAGGAGTTCTCTATCCTTTACGGTATTCATCCAAAGGCTATTTTAAATGAGTGGATATGATTATATTACAACACCAACCATTATGAAATAATATATACATATGCACACACATTACATATATGTATATATATATATATATATATATATATATATATATATATATATATATATATATATATTTATATATATAATGTATATATGTATATATGAATATATATATATATATATATATATATATATATATATATATATATATACATAAATATATCTATATATATGCGTGTGTGTTTGTGTGTAAATAGAGAGAGAGAGAGAGAGAGAGAGAGAGAGAGAGAGAGAGAGAGAGAGAGAGAGAGAGTGTATTTCAACTACTGGCTTCAATACTGAAAGGGTTTCTATTCTAGGTATAGAAAAATCCTTTGTCATGACAGGAGATTTTTTTTAAACAACCTACATCTTACAATATCTAAGATTGTTTATAAACGATCAAATGTGTTGAACAATATCCGAAAATTACAACAAAATTTTGATAGTCTAGGGTGCATAGTGATGTAAAAAATATTGAAGAAAAAATTATATTTTTTTTCGGGTACTTGATGCTCAATTCTGACAATAATTATTTCTTGTTGGTAAGCATGTATGGGCTTTTGATTTTTAATGAATAATGTAACAAATTTTTCATCTGATAATTTTGGAGAGTACAACTCTACAATAAAAAAGTTTATCGAAATATTATCTTTGGTATTATTTTCAAGAATATGGCGCAAATTATGGAGAAATTTTATTGATGATATAGGAAGGATCCGAAGTCAATTAGTTTCTCCTGTTTTTAACAAATGACGAATAATGTTATGGGACCCACTTACAGTTTCTTCATTTGTGTACTTCAAATATAAAAAAAAAAGAATAAAAAAAGAAAAAAAAAATTAAGGGCTCAAAAAGGCCATATATCACTAACAAATAATAAAGATGTCAGTTCTGGTAAAATACAACAGTGATTTAAAAAGTGGATTAACATTTTCTCTATAATCACCGAATGTATGCTTATGAAATGTTTGTAAACAGTGTATGGAAGTGTATGAAGCGGGAGATGCATGAGTTTAACACATAGGTAAAGGATACAGAAAGATATAGAAAGGAAGTATATGAAAAGGGGTGTGCAGTAGAAAGGATGTATATGCGTAAGTGTGCAACATAAAGTGCAAGTGTGCTGCAGAAAGGAAATATACATAAGTGCGCAACAGAAAGGGGGTATTGTATGCACTTAAATGTGGAGCTGAAAGTAAATGTATACGTAAATGTGCAATAAAAAATCAGTACTGTATATACCTAAGTGTGTAGCAGAAGGGAAGTATGTAATAAGTGTGCAAAAGAAATTAAGTATATAAGTATGTATACAACAGATAAAAAGTATATACCTAAGCATGCAACAGAAAGGAAGTATATACCTAAGTATGTAATAGAAAGGAAGTATATAAGTAAGTCTACAACAGATAGAAAGTATATACCTAAGTGTGCAGCAGAAAGGAAGTGTATAAGTAAGAGTACAACAGAAAGGAAATGTATACGTAAGTGGGCAACAGAAAGGACGTATATACCTAAGTGTGCAACAGATAGAAGGTATATACCTAAGTGTGCAACAGAAAGGAAGTATATAAGTAAGTATACAACATATAGAAAGCATATACTTGAGTGTCCAGCAGAAAGTAAGTATATAAGTAAGCGTGAAACAGAAAGGAAATATATAAGTATACAACAGATAGAAAGTATATACCTAAGTGTGCAGCAGAAATGAAGTATATAAGTAAGTGTACAACAGAAAGGAAATGTATACGTAAGTGATCAACAGAAAGGACGTATATACCTAAGTGTGCAGCAGAAAGGAAGTATTGTAAGTGTGCGACAGAAAGGAAATGTATACGTAAGTGATCAACAGAAAGAAAGTATATACCTAAGTGTGCAACAGAAAGGAAGCATATAAGTATACAACAGATAGAAAGTATATACCTAAGTGTGCAACAGAAAGAACATTTATAAGTAAGTATACAACTGATAGAAATTATATACCTAAGTGTGCCGCAGAAAGGAAGTATAGAAGTAAGCGTGCGACAGAAAGGATACGTATACGTAAGTGGGCAACAGAAAGGAAATATATACACCTAAGTGTGCAAGAGAAAGGAAGCACGCACGCGAGTGTGCGAGAGACGAGAGCCAAGTGAGAAAGAGACGTATCTGGCCAAGAGTCAGGGGGACAGTTTTCCCTTAAGCCCTCCCAAGGCTGAGCGTTGGAGTGGCCAATGGTGCAAGAAATTGAGAACGGAAGAGCGCCGGGATAATAACTTTTCTTTGTGGGACGGAAATAAAGCCATAGCCAGCTCAACTTCAATTTTCCCGGCTGTTTGGACCTGCCCGTCTGGAAAAATGGTTGGAATTTAAATGCAAAATCTCATCGCCATGAAGGTCGTCCACGTTCCCGCCAAGTGAGAGCCAATTTTCTTGTCCAGGGAGCACCAATGGCGGGAATCGGGAAAAAGGCGGGAAAATCGAATTGATGGGGGGTAAAAGAACGCTGGAAAAGAGGACGAGCAAGAAATCCATGGAGGAAAAAAAGAAAAGAAAAAGGAAAGAAGGTCGGATTGACTTAAAAGGCAAATCATAAAACCGGCCCTTTTAAAGTCGTAGAGTTTTTAGACCTTGGTCAGGTTGGGTAGAGTGCCACTATAGGCCCATAAAACAAACATGGCGGAAGGATAATAATAAAAAAGAAGGAAATGGAAAGTGACATGAAAAAAATCGGACGACGAGCGCAAAATCCTCGAGTAATCAAAGCGTAATAGCAGGAAGGTATAAAACGCCCAATAAAACATCCATAATGGAAAAAATTATTGGAGGGCTCTTTCCTGTGGATGAGTTCTTTTGACGACCTCTTTTGCAATTCAGATTTTCTTCGAATGGTTATACATTGCCTCCACTTAAAGACAGTATAAAGAGAGAGAATGAAATGGCCTTTCTAGACCTGCCTTCCGTTCGAAGGAAACTTGTTGTCTTTGCGTAAGGTGGGTGACGTTGAAAGCTTAGTGATTGTTTTCGTGTTATATGACGTAAGATATTATGGACATACACATACATATACACAACTATACATAGTTTACGTAATGTTTGCTGAATGATTTAGCTAAATCTACTTAAATTTTTATGTACACCTATACAACAACAACAACAACAACAACAAGAACAACAAACAACAAACGCAGCAGTTTCCAGTCCACTGAAAGTCAAAGACCTCAGACATGTCTTTGTTCATATTTGAGGTTTGGCCAGTTTTCACCACGTTAGCCAGGGCGGAGTGCTGATTGTGGGAGACTTCAGACTAATCATTCACAGCAAACCAACCTAGTATTGGTGGCCCTGACTAGTATAGTTTTGCTGATCATGGAGATAAACAAACCCTTTCACCACGTTAAGGTATCCCCACCCAGAAAGGGACATATATACATATATGTATATATATATATATATATATATATATATATATATACACACACACACACACATATATATATATATATATATATGTGTGTGTGTGTGTATGTATATATATATATAAATTATATATATATCATATATATATCATATATATATGTGTGTGAGTGTGTGTGTATGTATATATACATAAATTATATATATATCATATATATATATATATATATGTGTGTGTGTGTGTGTGTGTGTGTGTGTGTATATATGTATATATACATGTATATATATATATATATATATATATATATATAATGACTCTAATCTACTAAGTATCTTATGAAAAACGGTCATTATTTTCTTATATGACGTCAGAATAGAAAAATCTCAAGTTCGCTACTAAGACGTCACACGAGATAATATGGTGAAAATCATTAAATAGAGGAGGAACAAGAGCCCTCTTTGCTCCTTTTTTTTTTATCGATTACGGCTTTATCCAAAGAATTAAAATCAGATAGTAAAAGTTACTTTTGAATTGTATGGCTTTGATGCATAAGATTGGGATATAGCATTTATTATTATTATTATCATTATTATTATCATTATTATTATTATTATTATTATTATTATTATAATCATAATTATAATTTTAATTATGATTATAATAATAATAATAATTATAATTATAATAATAATAATAATTATTATTATTAGTTATTGTTATTGTTATTGTTATGGTTATTGTTCTTATCATTGTCATTATTAAAATTATTATTATTATTATTATTATTATTATTATTATTATTATTATTATTATTATTATTATTATTACTAGCCAAGCTACAACCCTACCTGGATAAGCAAGATGCTATAAGCCCAAGGTCTCCTACAGGAAAAAAATAGCCCAATGAGGAAAGGAAACAAGGAAATAAATGAACTACACGAGAAGTAATGAATTAAGCATATAAGATATTTCAAAATCAGTAATAACGTTAAAATAGATCTGTCATATATACACTATGAAGAGAGGCTTATGTTAGCTTGTTCAACATAAAACAAATTGCAGTAAGTTTGAACTTCTGAAGTTCCAATGATTCAACTGCCTGATTAGGAAGATCATTCCACACAAAGTTCAAAGTTGGAGCAAATATTTTCATGTTGACCAGGTTGACACGAGTCTTTATTGTTTATATATGACATATCTGTTTTTGACGTTGGTAATAGTTTACATAGGACATATCTGTTTTGACGTTGTTACTGATTTTAGAAGGATATATTGTTAATTTATTCTCATCATTTATTTATTTCCTTATTTCCTTTTCTCACTGGGCTACCTTTCCCTATTGGAGCCCTTGGGCTTACAGCATCTTGCTTTTCCAACTAGGGTTGTAGCTTGGCTAGTAATAATAATAATAATAATAATAATAATAATAGCTGAAATAAAACTTCTAGAAGTAAGATAAATGTTACAGTTTTTATGACTTGAAATCGAAATGTTTCGAGTTTTTGCTCTATTCTTAGAGTCAGGAAAATGGTGGCAAGCAATGGTTTTACTGAGAAAATCGTGCTTCCGAAGATAAGTTATTAGTGCTTGCAACAATAGGCAAAGAATTGTCAGCATTATAGTTTTACTTCATCTTGAACTAATCTAGGAAAGGGAAAGTACAGGGTGTCCCAAAATAATGTATACACTCTTTTCTGTGGAAAACAGATGCGCAGAAGAGAAACAATGCACAGTGAAAAAGTAAGGATACAAGAGGCAATTTGAGAATGTTAACAAAAAAAGAATTTGTTTTCCACATTAATATCAATAAATCGAACCATTTGTAACAATACAAGGAGTGTAAACATTATTTTGGGACACCCTGTATATTGTATGAAAAGTCATTTCGTGGCGTGAATATACAAGGAATGAAAATTTCAAATAAAGGGTAAGTACATCAATATCAAGAAAGCATAAATTCAAGCATATTATAGAAATATACAAAAATAATCTATTGACTTTTATGTGAATAGGTATTCTAAGTTTAGATTGAAATTCAAAATGCAAACATATATATGATAACGTCGTCTGCTTAGAATACACCTTGCAGAATATACGTGAATTGTAACATAATTTCATAATACAAAAGGCTGTCGAACTATAGGAACAACAGTTTACGATATATATATATATATATATATATATATATATATATATATAATATATATATATATATATATATATATATATGTATATATATATATATAATATTATAGATGTCAGGAAAATCAGTCCATTTCATAGCTGATAAGAAAATCTTGAATGGGTAACCTAAAGTATATTCCCAAGCACAATTTTGGCCATCTTAGAATTTGAATAATGGCGATTTTCGCTTTGGTTAGCAATCTGGTCCTTAGAGCCTAACCCTGTGGAGAAGTGATAAGTAAATTTAAACCAAATTACCAACATACCATCGTAAGACACTTGATATTTATCTAATTCAAAGTCGTGATATACTATCCTGCCAACAGATGTCGGTGCTATTATGTTCTCAAGTACGCAGATTGCGTCACATATCGCATATATATTTAATTAAAATAAATTATTTTGTAGAGGATGGATATATATTGTATTTCCAGAACTGAAAAGATTCTTAAAATGTTAAGTACCCATGTTTATAGGTTTAAAGGTTTAAAGGCCGCTCATGAATGGCACAGGCAAGGGACAGTAACATTACCCTACGAAGAATGACAATTCCATAGAGACTGACCATATTACATATGATCAGTGCCCAAGTCCCCTCTCCATCCAAGCTAGGACCAAGGAGGGCTAGTCAATGGCTGCTAATGACTTAGAGATAAACTTAGAGTCTTCCCCAACCCCCATTCTTAACTCACAAGGATAGTGAGGTTGCAACGACTAAAGGAACTAACGAGTTTGAGCGGGACTCGAACCCCAGTCTGACAATCACAAGGCAAGGACTCTACCACCCGGCTACCTTTTTTGATTGGCCAAGTTATGCGAATGCAAAAATCATGAACAAAATAGATTAAAGGGTCAATTTTGTTTATAATAACGACCAGAAAAAGTTGAAGGTAGGTAGAGCAGCCCATGTGACATTGCAAATACAATAAATCTAACTAGCATAATAAACTGTTTTGTATAGGAGAGATATATATTTTCAGAACTATAAAGATTCTTAAAATGTAAATTTCTGGGTTATATTGCGCTTGTTCCATAAGGTTGAGCAAGTTATGTGATTGTAAAAAAATCATAAACAAAAGTAGGTTAGAGGGGACAATTTTCTTTGCATGAACGACCAGAAAGAGTCCCACTGTGGTACCCAACCACAGCAGTGGCCTCAAAGCAAACAGCTTAAATTAACGATCCTGGGCGGGGATCGATCTGGCGTCATGTCAATGCCAGGCGAACACGTTACCAACCTGCCTAGTAACGTAGGTAGATTAGCCCAATTTGTAAATTTAAAACAAGAAGATCATGTAGCTAAGATGAAACTTTACTGGATAAACAGGTCAGTGAAGTTTATTGTACAGTATTATTATGAGCTTTAATTATATTTCAGAGAGACTTTCAACTAATGAAACCATTGATATCTGCTCCATCTATCTGTCTCTCCTTTCCCTCTAGCACCTCTTATCTTCCCGAAACATCCATGGTATTTTGCTACATTGCAAAATAACCATTTATTTGCCAACCATATCAAACCGCGGTAATTTTCCTGTCCAACTGAAAACTGGCCCCCTTTTTTTTATTCTTCATTTTATGCAAATGTGAGAGAGGATTACGCTCTGTGAGAACACCTAGAGGCTTAATGCTGGTATTAACATAAATTTAAAAACGAGACAGGGATTATGTTAACACCAAAAACTCTTTTCAACCCGAGTTTTTCTATTTTTTATTTCAGTGTGTATCTAGCGGTTTGGGAACGATAATACGGAAATTAAAAGTTATTTGTCATAATGAAATTATGATTTTTATTTAAGATATTTATAGCACAGTTTTGGCTCTTTTCATATAAGTGAAGTCTTTAATGTACCGGTAGTTGCTTCCGAATATGTTCAAGATGCTTTTAAATATTTCAAAGGTCGCTCGTGAATGGCAGTGGCAAGGGACAGTGACTTTGCCCTAGCTAGAAGGACAATGCCCTAGAGACTGACCATTATTATTATTATTATTATTATTATTATTATTAATA
>NC_090728.1:51081199-51090016 GCF_036898095.1 Palaemon carinicauda | reverse complement strand
TATCCATGTGGGAATTTATACCCCGAGGCATTCATTCCAGGGCGATGGGAATGGAGCAAAGAAATGGCCAAGAGAGGAAGAGAGATATTTCTAATCACTCGCAGCGCAAAACGAGGGGCTCTGGATATACCGTCGCTCTAGGAAAAGTCCTCTAGAAAATGGCCCATCAGAGCTACATTTATCTTCTAGCACAACTCGCTCTAGAAATGGACGCATAAAGTGCTTGGCATCGAAGGCTGCAAAGCGAAGCATTACAGAGGGGGACCAAGGTTTATCTATGAGTACAGGATCTCTATAAAGAGTTTTTCAGCTCTTGCGTACAGAAGAGGAGTTAAAGAAGAAGAAAGAGGGTATCAAGGCTGTGATTGGACTGAAATTACCCGAGCGATGATAGTACGTACAAACACAATCATACATACATACACACACATTTTTCACCGCCAGGATACAGCCCATCATTTGCTCTGGGAGTCTTTAAGGTCGATAGTCCTTCTCCAAAACCTCTCTTCTTAACCTTAGATGACGCTGATGCCCATTTACATCAAAGAGCCGTGTTCTTAACTAGTCAACCAGCTACCCGAGTTGGTAGGTTGTAAGGTAAGAGTGATTCATAAGCGTAGTGAACTTGAGTAACACTTAACCAATAGTGCCAACTTTGACTGAATATCATCATCATAATCATCATCATTATCATCATCACCATCATCTCCTACGCCTATTGACGCACAGGGCCTCAATATATTTATGTCCTAAATAAGGTGTGTTTTGGAGTCTCTGAATGTACTGTATATATATATATATATATATATATATATATATATATATATATATATATATATATATATATATATATATGCGTACATACATATAAAGTACAATGCTCCTCACTAATAAACTATCACAAAAATTTAACACGAAATGCAGAGTGACTAGTGAGCTTAACGTTCTACAAATTATAACAGCAAAGACAGGGTGGACAAACACACACCCAAAATGCATCTG
The DNA here is from genome assembly GCF_036898095.1 of Palaemon carinicauda. Lineage (NCBI taxonomy): Eukaryota > Metazoa > Arthropoda > Malacostraca > Decapoda > Palaemonidae > Palaemon > Palaemon carinicauda. The sequence continues at coordinate 51,089,014 of NC_090728.1, read as the reverse complement.
CATCCGGACAAGTGGAATAATATCCCGAGACAAGTCCCTGTCAAAAGTCCCTGTCAAAAGTCCCGTCCAGCCGCCCATCAAGCACATCTGTAATTTCGATGCGATTCGCTTTCCTAAGACAATGGCACAGACTCCAGCGGCCCTCGATCCCACAATGCCATTCACGGCCATTAAGCTCGGATGATCTGGCCCCCCTAATTAGCTAGTAATTAAGTGCGAGGGAACAGATTAGCCAGAGGTAGATGACGCCGCCCTTACGCCCACAATGGCCTTCAGTGACGGCCCTATTACACGCTGACGACCAGGACACGTGCAGCTCTATTGGAGAGGAGGGATTCCTTGGCATCGGGGCCCCCCCCCCTAACCCTGGCCCCCTATGAAAGCACCCCTCCCCAGGGTTCGACGACGCGCTGCCGTCCCTAGCCAGCTATCGGCCATCCGGAACGGGCTTCTCTCGTTTCGGTTCGGAGCAGAGAGAGAGGGAGGTAGGGAGAGGGAGAGAAGGAGGTAGGGAGAGGGAGAGCAGGAGGTAGGGAGAGGGAGAGCGGGAGGTAGGGAGAGGAGAGAGGGAGGTAGGGAGAGGGAGAGAGAGAGGTAGGGAGAGGGAGAGAGAGAGGTAGGGAGAGGGAGAGAGGGAGGTAGGAAGAGGGAGAGAGGGAGGTAGGGAGAGGGAGAGAGGAAGGTAGGGAGAGGAGAGAGGGGAGGTAGGGAGAGGTAGAAAAGGAGGTATGGAGAGAGAGGTAGGGAGAGATAGAGAGGGAGGTAGGGAGAGATAGAGAGGGAGGTAGGGAGAGAGAGGTAGGGAGAGGGAGATACGGAGAGGGAGAGAGGGAGATACGGAGAGGGAGAGAGAGAGAGAGGGAGGTAGGGAGAGAGGTAGGGAGAGGGAGATAGGAGAGGGAGAGAGGGAGAGAGGGAGAAGGGGGTTAATAAATGCACTCATTGAGTAGCATTGTTTAGAGTAAAAAAAGGAGTGAAGTTAATAATTAGAGGGGGAAAACGTCCACGTCGTCTATACAATGGAAAATAATTAACAAAAGGAAGAAGAACAAATCGTAGCTTCATTAAGGCCATCAGGATTTGACGTTTTTTTTCGGATGCATTTCGGATAAAAAGATGAAAATCGTATTGCAGAATGTAAGAAAATAGTATATTACGTCGTGTTATTATGTCTTAAAAACTGGTCATGAAATTCTGAAGATTGAAATTATATTCAAAATCTTTAGTTTACTAAAAACGTGTTATTACGTCTTTTAAAAAACTCGACGTGAAGAGATTCTGAAGATTTAAATTAAATACAATATCTTCAGTTGACTAAAAACGTGTTATTACATCTTTTAAAAACTGGACGTGAAGTAATTCTGAAGATTTGAATTATATCTAAAATCTTCATTTGACTTAAAATGTGTTGTTACATCTTTTAAAAACTGGGAATGAAAAATTCTGAATATTTAAATTAAATTAAAATTCTTCATTTGATTAAAAACGTGTTATTACATTTTTCCAAAAGTTGCCATGAAGAAATTCTGAAGATTTGAATTATATTCAAAATCTTCAGTTGACGTGTTATTACATTTTTAAAAACTAGACATGAGGATATTCTGAAGATTTTAATTATATCTAATATCTTCAGTTGACTAAAAACGTGTTATTACATCTTTTAAAAACTGGACATGAAGATATTCTGAAGATTTGAATTCTTTTCAAAATCTTCAGCTGACTAAAAACGTGTAATTTTATCTTTTAAAAACTGAACATAAAGAAATTCTGAAGATTTGAATTATATTCAAAAAATTCAGTCGACTAAAAACTTATTATTTCGTCTTTTAAAACTGGGCACGAAGAAATTACGAAGATTCGAATTATATTCAAAATCTTCAGTTGACTACAAACGTATTATTTCGTCTTTTGAAATTGGGCATAAAGGAATTCTGTAAATTTGAATTATGTTCAAAATCTTCAGTTGACTACAAACGTATTATTTCGTCTTTGAAATTGGGCATGAAGAAATTCTGTAAATTTGAATTATGTTCAAATCTTCAGTTGACTACAAACGTATTATTTCGTCTTTTGAAATTGGGCATGAAGAAATTCTGTAAATTTGAATTATGTTCAAAATCTTCAGTTGACTACAAACGTATTATTTCGTCTTTTGAAATTGGGCATGAAGGAATTCTGTAAATTTGAATTATGTTCAAAATCTTCAGTTGACTACAAACGTATTATTTCGTCTTTTGAAATTGGGCATAAAGGAATTCTGTAAATTTGAATTATGTTCAAAATCTTCAGTTGACTACAAACGTATTATTTCGTCTTTTGAAATTGGGCATAAAGGAATTCTGTAAATTTGAATTATGTTCAAAATCTTCAGTTGACTACAAACGTATTATTTCGTCTTTTGAAATTGGGCATGAAGAAATTCTGTAAATTTGAATTATGTTCAAAATCTTCAGTTGACTACAAACGTATTATTTCGTCTTTTGAAATTGGGCATGAAGAAATTCTGTAAATTTGAATTATGTTCAAAATCTTCAGTTGACTACAAACGTATTATTTCGTCTTTTGAAATTGGGCATAAAGGAATTCTGTAAATTTGAATTATGTTCAAAATCTTCAGTTGACTACAAACGTATTATTTCGTCTTTTGAAATTGGGCATGAAGAAATTCTGTAAATTTGAATTATGTTCAAAATCTTCAGTTGACTACAAACGTATTATTTCGTCTTTTGAAATTGGGCATGAAGAAATTCTGTAAATTTGAATTATGTTCAAAATCTTCAGTTGACTACAAACGTATTATTTCGTCTTTTGAAATTGGGCATGAAGGAATTCTGTAAATTTGAATTATGTTCAAAATCTTCAGTTGACTACAAACGTATTATTTCGTCTTTTGAAATTGGGCATGAAGGAATTCTGTAAATTTGAATTATGTTCAAAATCTTCAGTTGACTGAAAACGTGTTATTACATCTTTTAAAAACCGGACAGGAAGAAATTCTGAAGATTTGAATTATATTCAAAATCACCAGTTGACTAAATACGTGTTATTATATCCTTTAAAAACTGGACATGAAGAAATTCTGAAGATTCGAATTATATTCAAAATCTTCAGTTAACGTGTTATTACATTTTTAAAAACTGGGCATGAAGAAATTCTGAAGATTTGAATTATATATTCAAAATCTTCAGTTGACTTAAAACGTGTTATTGCATCTTTTTAAAACTGGACATGAAGAAATTCTGAAGATTTAAATGATATTAGAAATCTTCAGTTGACTAAAACGTGTTATTACGTCTTTTGAAAACTGGACATAAAGAAATTATGAAGATTTTAATTATATTAGAAATCTTCAGTTTATTAGAAACGTGTTATTTCGTCTTTAAAAACTGGTCATGGAGAAATTATGAAGATTTGAATTATATCTAAAATCTTCATTTGACTAAAAAAAATTTATTACATCTTTTAAAAACGACATGAATAACTTCTGAAGATTTAAATTATTCAAAAAAATATTCATTTAACAAAAAAGGGATAAATAGGTTTATCAAAATCACACATTAGCAGCTTCAAACAAGAACCTCTTATCAACATACAAGTTTCAAGCCGAAACCGCAACACCGCATCTTCCCCCCTTTTCGGTCACTTCCTGTCAGCCAGACCATATCTAGCCAGCCTTGTCGGCCCCAAAACTGCATGGCCGAAGGCTGGTAAAAGTGTCAGCGAAGGTCAGCGGTCATACACAATGACCGCTTCGCATCTCGCTTCCGTCTTCTGTCATCGGCTTAATTCCGAGAAATCCTGTGGCCGCAGGTCGCGATCCTACAGCCACGCGCTGGAGGCATGGCGCAGGAGGATACTTTGCTGGCTGGCGAAAGGCCAGATGAATCGAATAACAACAGACATTTGTGGTTTCCTTGGCATCGGTGAGAGATGGAGAGTTCCTTTAACAGCAATTATATATTTGAAAATCTTGTTTTCATTGTTTCTAGTTTCAAATCACTAGTGAGAGAGAGAGAGAGAGAGAGAGAGAGAGAGAGAGAGAGAGAGAGAGAGAGAGAGAGAGAGAGAGAGAGAGAGAGGGAGAGTGTGTTGCGAGATTTTTAGTTGGTAAGGGCATAATTTCTATTTCCATGTAATTATAATGATTTTCCCTTCAAATTCAGTAAATCTATTGTATTTATTCGCCATGGGCTTTTAGTGAAAACTTTCTCTGTACTTCTCCCAGACTCTTTTGTTCTTAAGTATGAGTTTATATGTACTATTGAGCATACATTAGCCACTAAATTGATCCTCTTCCACTGTTGATGAGTTTGTCATCCTTTTTTTTTTCTGGGGGGGGGGGCGTTATTGTAAGAAAAGTTTTCCAGCGTCTCACTGCGATATCCTTGTCACCAACATGGCACAAAAATGTTGGATTTAAAAGCACAATATTGAACTTTCGAAGGGCTTTTCAACTCCCATGAAAACTAGTGCATTTTTGTGTGGATGATATTTTAGCGTTTAACTATCGTGTTCCTCAACTTCCAAGGATTTTAACATTAACTTCTCTCCAAATTTTAGGCGGAGTCAAAAGACCCCTTGACCCATAATGACTAACCCAGTGGAGAGAGAGAGAGAGAGAGAGAGAGAGAGAGAGAGAGAGAGAGAGAGAGAGAGTCCTAGGATTTTGACTAACTTATTTTCAAATTTTAGGTGGAGTCAAAAGACCCCTTGACCCATAATGACTAACCCAGTGGAGAGAGAGAGAGAGAGAGAGAGAGAGAGAGAGAGAGAGAGAGAGAGAGAGAGAGAGAGAGAGAGAGAGAAAGCCCTAGGATTTTGACTAACTTATTTTCAAATTTTAGGTGAAGTCAAAAGACCCCTTGACCCATAATGACTAACCCAGTGGAGAGAGAGAGAGAGAGAGAGAGAGAGAGAGAGAGAGAGAGAGAGAGAGAGAGAGAGAGAGAGAGAGATCAGCTCCCCATCCCATGTTGTTTTAATATCCTACCGTGGCTTTTCGCTTGTGTTTCTGTTTTGGGGAGAGGCAGGGAGAGTCTGGGGAGAGAACAGGGAGAGTCTAGGGGAGGGGTACAGAGGGTATCCATAGGTCTTACGAAAGGTCTGCGAAGCGGAAGGCTTCTGGGAAGGTGAAGTACTGATAACTGCGCCTCCTGCCACGTGCCGGGGTTCGGACCACACGCGCCCCACCACGTGCGCTGCTCAGCGGGTGTTTCACCGACGTCAAAATGATGGATTGATTGATTCGTTGGAGGTTTCCAAAAGCGATTGGGTGGAAGGGCGTCAGATTGCTATGATAGGGTGGATTGGGGATTATCTATCCATCAGTGAATATTTTACAACCTCGTTGATTAAAGTACTGTATTAATAGCCACAGATAGGAAGAAGATATAGATAGAACTAAAACTTATAGTTAATATATCAGTATTCTTGCATGTATTATTTAAGCTCTGTCGAATAGAAATAACCCTTTCTAAGTGGGGACACCTTAACATAGTGAATGAGTTTGTGTATCGCCATGATCAGCAAAGCTGTACTAGTCAATAGGCTTTGGAAGGAAACTGATATAAAAGTATTTACATTTACTCTCTGGATACTTGGCAGATCTATGAAAAAAACTAGTTTTATTTTATTACACGTGCTTATGCCATGGCAGTACAGATAAAATCAAACCCTGAAACTTATGTAAAACATCTTCGTTAATGTTGAGTATCACTGAATCACCGAATGAAACTAGTTTCGAAGCAGAGTTTCGCTAATATCATATGTATTTGATTATCCGCGAAGATCGCCTCATCCGCGCATTGCGAATCAAGTCAAATGAGAAACTTATGTAAAATAGTCAATTGAGAAACTTATGTAAAATAAACTCAAATGAGAAACTTATGTAAAATAAAGTCAAATGAGCAACTTATGTAAAATACAGTTAATGTTGAGTGACTACGTGTCACCTACTTCCCAGAAGGCTGTTTAGCCCTCCTCATTAAAAAGTCAATTAATCTGCTTTGAATGGAACATGGACTAGACCATCCTCCCCCCCCCTTTCCACCCATCTGCTGAATTATAGCTTTGATTATCAGATTAGTCGTCTCTTTAACGATTCATCGAATCACAGGATTAATCGAACTCTTTTGTCAAGTCTCGCCGCCTGTGACGGAAGCTTCTCCCTCGGATCTGTTTAGGTTCATTTCTTCGAATTTGCCTGTGTAGGCCTACTTCCCTTTATCTCGGATTTTCTTATGTAGGCTACAGGCTTCGCCCTATCTTGGTGTTTCATATCTCCCCTATATTGATAAAGAGTAGGTGTCTGGATATATATATATATATATATATATATATATATATATATATATATATATATATATATATATATATATATATATATATATATATATATACTGAGAAAGTCTTATAAGATCTTTGGTATTCATTCTATTCCGAAGAAGTGTTTTAATTCTTTCATTCTACCTTGTTTCGAGAATTGTTCTTCTGTTTTGTTTTCAGCTGCTGATTCTCATCTTAATTTGTCGGACAGGAACTTACGATCTATTAAATTTCTTATTCCTGATCTAGATATTAATCTCTGGCGCCTTCATTCAATTAATTCTCAACAGCAAATTTACTTTTGAGAAACACATTAGGTCTGTTTCTTCTTCAATTGCACAAAAAATTGGCTTATTGAGAAAGTCTTTTAAGATTTTCGGTGAACAATCTATTCTGAAAAAAGTGTTTTTATTCTTTCATTCTACCTTGTTTCGAGTATTGTTCTCCTGTCTGGTCTCCAGCTGCTGATTCTCATCTTAATTTGTCGGGCAGGAACTTATGATCAATTAAATTTCTTATTCCTGATCTAGATATTAATCTCTGGCGCCTTCATTCAATTAATTCTCAACAGCAAATTTACTTTTGAGAAACACATTAGGTCTGTTTCTTCTTCAATTGCACAAAAAATTGGCTTATTGAGAAAGTTTTTTAAGATTTTCGGTGAACAATCTATTAGGATGAAGTGTTTTTATTCTTTCATTCTACCTTGTTTCGAATATTATTCTCCTGTCTGGTCTTCAGCTGCTGATTCTCATCTTAATTTGTCGGACAGGAACTTATGATCTATTAAATTTCTATTCCTGATCTAGATATTAATCTCTGGCGCCTTCGTTCAATTAGTTCATTATGCATGTTGCATAAGATTTTTCATAATTCTGACCATCCTTCACATACGGATCTTCCCGGACAGTTCCATCCTGTTCATAATACTAGGCATGCAGTTAATTCTAATAGTCAGGCCTTCTCCATCATTAGGCTCAATACTACACAGTATTCTAAAAGTTTTATTCCAGCTGTGACCAAGTTGTAGAATGATCTTCCTAATCGGGTAGTTGAATCTGTAGAACTTCATAAGTTCAAATTTGCAGCAAATGGTTTCATGTTGAACAGGCTGACATAAGTCTTTTTATAGTTTATAAATCAAATATCTGTTTTGATGTTGTTACTGTTTTTAAGATATTTAATTTTAATTGTTCATTATTTCTGATAACTTTTATTCATTTATTTCCTTATTTCCTCTCCTCACTAGGCTATTTTTCCCTGTTGGGGCCCTTGGGCTTATAGCATCTTGCTTTTCCAACCAGGGTTGTAGCTTAGCTAGTAATAATATATATATATATATATATATATATATATATATATATATATATATATATATATATATATATATATGTTTTTAGTCCACTGCAGGTCATATTTTTTTTCTGGTCACGCTCAGCGACAAGACGTAGCCTGTAGATAGTATGTTGGCCATGGCACCAGCCGCCCGTT
>NC_090728.1:51068699-51071199 GCF_036898095.1 Palaemon carinicauda | reverse complement strand
ATGTAATATGATCAGTCTCTAGGGCATTGTCCTGCTTGATAGGGCAATGTCACTGTCTCTGGCCTCTGCCATTCGTGAGCGGCCTTTAAACCTTTATTGATCTGATTTTGAAAGAAAAAAGTTTGCTGACAGCTTTGATCAGCTAAAAAGGAAGACTATTGATGCTCTATCACAGTGACTAAAAAGGTTTTGGGCAGTCTGCCTTAAAGAAACCAGATGATTCGAATCACGGTAAGGTAATTTGTAACCCCAAATTCGGTTTGGGTCAGCCGCCCACCCACAAAAAAAAAAAAAAAAAAAAAAAAAAAAAAAAAATTGGAACAGACCGCGCGTGTGTTACATTGGGAAAAGGTTGAGTCTCCTGAGTGGTTTCTTATGCAGCGCTGGAAGAGGCACGGAGTATATCCTTAGATGACTTCGTCTCTATCTGACACAGTTGGGTAATAGAGTCGTTCGACGCAAAAGGCATTGCTGTAAGAAATGGTTTAGCTTATCTTCGGTAGGATTCTTTTAAGCTCAATAGTAAATGACTTATGGACACTTTGGCACTAATGATCTGTTGTTTCATGATAGACGTAAGAAAAAAAAAAAAAAAAAAAAAAACGCAAATCCGGATTTGGATTGATTGATTGATTGAGTCGAGTTTTTCGGAATCCGGATCCGGGTCCGGAATAGCTCCAAAATTTAATGAGGTCGTCCTTAACCTTAGATCTATCTGGGGTGAAAATTTTATCAAAATCCGTCATGTACTTTTAACGCAGTCCTGTCCACACACACACAAAAAAAAAAAACAAAAAAAAAAAAAAAAAAAAAAAAAAAAAAAAGAGAAGAAAAAAGAAAAGAAAAAAGAAAACCGAATTGATTTCATAACCCCCTAGGCGCAGATAAAAATAAGGATGACTGTTGTTAAAAAAAAAAAAAAAAAAAAAAAAAAAACATTAATGTGAAAAATACGAACTACAAGAAAACCATTTTTTTTTTACCAACACAATGACCAAGGACACAAAATCCTCAAATCTAATTAAAAATAAAAAAAAAAAAAGGAAAGGAGAAAAATAATTACAGGATGGTGGAGAAGTGGTTCCAAAGTTTGGCTGTGGATGGAAAAGAAAGGGAAAATAACGAGATAATCGAAAAATTGCTAATTTCCACAATGTTGTTATTGTTTACTTTATCTAATACTTTGCAAGTACGTGCTCACAATGCTTGATAAAAGAAGACAAAATTGACATTGTTGTTATAGTTGATTATTATCTAGCCCTGGACAACCTCATGTTCACATTGATAAAAGAAGACAAAATTGGCATTGTTGTTTATTGTTGATTTTTATCAAGCACTGTGTAAGAACATGCTCCCAATGCTTGATAAAAGAACACAAAGTTGTTATTGTCATTTTTATCTAATACTGCGCAAGTACGTGCTCACAATGCTTGATAAAAGACAAAGTTGTTACTGTTGGTTTTCATCAAGCACTGTGTAAGAACATGCTCACAATGCTTGATAAAAGAAGACAGAGTTGTTATTATTGTTATTGTTGATTATTATCTTGTATTGAGCAAGCACACGCTCACAATGCTTGATAAAAGGACTTAAAGTTGTTATTGTTATTATTGTTTCTTTCACCAATAGCACTGTGCAAGCACACGCTCATAATTCTTAATAAAAGAAGACAAAGTTGTTATTATTGTTATTGTTTATTATTATCTAGCACTGAGCAAGCACACGCTCACAATGCTTGATAAAAGAAGACAAATAAAATGAAGCATAGACCACCCATAACAACTAAAACCACAACAAATAAACTCAAACAAATATAAGTAAACAACAGAAGCAATATTCGCCTTTCTTAAACCCCAACTCCCCCAATACCCCAATACCCCCACTTAAGCCCCTGGAGTATCGTAATGGCCATGGGGATGCCTATGGCAAATCGCGTACAAATCCCCAAGGGGGAATGGGGGGGAAATCACCTAATCCCCCGAAAGCAGCATCAATTGTTATTATCCCTGTATACTTGATCCCTTGATCCAGAATCCATAATGGCATCTCGCAACCCAAGCGGTCTTCCTCTTTCTCTTCATTCTCACCGTTAATTTCATCGTTCCTTATTCGGGAGTTATTTCGCATCCCTTATCTGAAGGCCTTATCTTTTCACCCTTAGATTATACCCCTTTTATTTTCAACCCTTACTTCATCACCAATTCCTTCCCACTGCTTACAACAGCATCCTTCACTCCTTGCCTTTCATCCCTTACCACTGGCCTCAATGCTATTTAACACATCACTCCTTACCTCATCTCCCTTTACATCCTACCCCTTACCTCATCAACCTTTACCTCTTACACATTACCGTTCACCACTTACCTCATCCCCCTTTACTTCTTACACCATACTTCTCACCCCTTTTCTCATCACCTTTTACCTCGTCAACCTTTACCTCTTAGACCTTACTTCTCACCCCTTTTCTCATCACCTTTTACCTCGTCAACCTTTACCTCTT
>NC_090728.1:51048699-51058699 GCF_036898095.1 Palaemon carinicauda | reverse complement strand
TCATGAACTGCAGGGTCCGGGTTTTCTGTAATGAAGCGCAGACAGTTGACTTCTGGACTCGCTGGGTCAGAACTGGATCTGGTAGTGGTACAAACTTCAGCTACAGTTCCAATGCCAGGAGGAACCACACGCTGTTCGGCCACTTGTGGGCCACTATTGCCGCTACCCTTTGAAGGATCTCAGTTTGTTGAGGACCCTCAACAGAAGGTTGTGAGGAGGGAACAGATAAATCTTGGACCAACTGTTCCAGTCGAGGGACATCGCGTCCACTGCTTCCGCTAAGGGGTCCTCGTACGGGGCACGTACAGGGGCAACTTCTTGTTGTCTTTCGTCGCAAAGAGGTCTATCTGCAGTTCTGGGACTGATTCAGAATGAAGGAGAATGATCCTGCGTCTAAGGACCATTCTGACTCTATCGGTGTGAACCTGGATAGAGCGTCCGCTGTCACATTGCGGACTCCTTGAAGGTGAACTGCCGACAGGTACCACTTCTTCTTTTCCGCCAATCGGAAGACGGCCAACATCACCTGGTTGAGAGGTGGTGACCTCGATCCTTGTCGATTCAAGTATCTTACAACTACCTCGCTGTCTATTACCACTTTATGTGGAACGAATGACGCGGGGAGACTTTCTTTAAGGTAAGGAGCACCGCCCTAGCTTCTAGAAAGTTTTATGAGAAAGGTCTTGAATAGCCTGGACCAAGTCCCCTGGACTTTTTTCCGATGAGAGTGACCTCCCCATCCCTCCTTTGAGGCGTCTGAGTGAATCGTCACCGACGGGGGAGGTGGCTGAAGAAGAACCTGACTTCTTTAGATGTCTGGCTTGGGACCAAGGCCTGAGAAGAGTACTTAGCCGAAGCGGCTGGTCTTCTCAGATCTCTTCACGCGTTTGATGCATAACTTCTCCAAACTCCGATTGCATCCTTTAGCTGTGCTCTTAGCACTGGGTCTGTCACCGAAGCAAACTGGAGAGAGCGAAGTACTCTCTCCTGCTCGTGTCTTGATATCCTTTCGGAATCTTGAAGTCTCTTGACAGAACCCGCTATCTCCTTCCTTTTCTTCGCTGGGGTGGAGAAACGGTGTGACAAAAGGTCCCAGTGGATCTTAGCCACTGGAACTTTTGAGATGGAGAAAGTCGAGACTTTTTCTGTTGATCTTGAAGCCTAGGTACTCTAGGAACTGGATCACTGACTGGAAGCTTGCAAGCATTCTGTCTCGGATGCTGCCCACACCAACCAGTCGTCCAGGTAGGCTACTACCTGAATTCCCTTTAGGCGAAATTGTTTGAGAGCTACGCTCGCAAGCTTCGTAAAAATCCTTGGGGCTATGTTTAGCCCGAATGGCATGGCTCCGAAGGCGTATAGTCTTCGCTGTAGCCTGAACCCTAGGTAGGGGGAGAGTCGATGGCTAATTGGAATGTGCCAGTAGGCATCTGACAAGTCTATAGAGACGGAATATGCCCTCTTGGGCAGTAAGGTCCTTATGTGTTGCAGTGTTAGCATTTTGAATTTGCAATTCACTATGAACTTGTTAAGTGGCGACAAGTCCAGAATGACTCTGAGCTTTTCCGAGTCTTTCTTGGGAACACAAAACAGCCTCCCTTAGAAATTGATGGGCTTCACCCTTTTTCTCCAACCGTTCTTGAACGTACTCCTCCATAACGGGGGTGGAGTGTTGGAAAAACCGAAGGTACGGGGGTGGAGTGCTGTACCAGCTCCCGCCCAATCCATTCTTGAGTAGGCTGTGGGCCCAGGGATCGAAGGTCCACCGATCCCGAAATTTCAGAAGTCTCCCTCCTACCGGTATCACCTCACTTGGACTGCCGTCCTGAGGTCTTGCCTTCCTGACCACGACCACCCCTGAATCCCTTTCCCCTTGAGGGGCGTCTAGACGAGCCTCTGGCTGCTCCTCTAGGCTTTGCTCGGAAGGAAGTAGACTGCCCTTCGAACGCTGGGGTGAATGCCGTGGACTGTGTCGACACGGCCTGGGGTACCCACTGAAAGGTGGTCGGGGTTTGTGCCACGATCTGGGGCACTGGGGCAATGGCAATTGCAGTTGCTGTTGCTGTCTAAGAGGCTTGGCTGGCCGAGACGGTAGCCTAGTCCTCATAGTCTTCCTCTTTGGTTGAGGACCCTCATCCGGGGAAGACTTTCTTTTGATAGCCAGGTCCCACTTCTGGAGAAGGTTTCTATTCTCCAAGGTGGCTTTTATCAAAAACTTCTTTGACCAAGTCGGTAGGGAAAAAGGTCTTTTCCCCAAATGTTGGAGGAGATTAGTTTCTTTAGCTCGTGCCTCACTGTAGCCGAGGTAAACACGAACTCCCTACAAGCTCTCCTTGCCTTGACGAAGCCATAAAGGTCCTTCGTCACTGTGGCCAGATGAGGCTTGGCCACTACCATGAACATTTCATGGACCTTGGGGTCACTTGCCATCGTCTCGAGAGTAGTCTGAAGAGACATTGAGGCAGTCAGTCTTTCTTTTGTATCGAGCTCACTTCGCAAAAGAAAGTCAGACAGCTTAGGGGGTTCCTTGCCGAACTGACGTCCGGCAATATCAGCCTCCAACTTTCCACTTAGAACGTAAGATGGACGTCCTTCCAATCTTTGTGGTCCATAGGCAGGGCCAGCGACAAGGGTTTACACTCCTCTAGGGAGGGGCAAGACTTGCCGGCCTCGATTGCTTTTAGTACAGCCAGAAACCCTTTCTGTAAAAAGGGGGAAGGCTCTAGTAGGCGAGGACACAAAGGAAGGGAGCTTCCTATTCAATGCAGCTACCTTTGAGTTAGAGAAGCCCCTCTCTTTCATCGAAGATGAAAGTAGAGCTTGAGCCTTAGCATGGTCATCACTATGACCTCCTTCGGCTCTGCCTCCTCCTTTGAAGCTGGTTCCTTCCTCAGCCGGACATAACAGTCCGGATATGGTGCCTTGCTGGGCCAGAATTCCACCCTCCAGGGGAACTGAGCCCAGCATATCCGAGATGACGATCTTTCCAGTCGTCATCGACATGTGCTCAGCATACCTCCATGGGTTAGCATCCGAGCACAAAGGAAGGTCTTTCACATTGAGCTTTTCTGGGGCCCATGTGATTCTGCAAGGCACTGCATTCGCAGTTCCATTGCAGCCGCCTTCTCCTGATTCTCCTTCTGCATTTGTTGGATCATTCCAACAATAGAAGAGAGGGCCTGTCCCAGCTCTACTGGGAGACCGGCCGATGTAGAGGGACTTGAACTTCATCCTGGGCTTCTGCAAGGAGGTCTTCCTCCTGACACCCGTCCACATCAGATATCCTGTCATTTAGCTGGATGTCTTGCATCGCGACCGCGACTTCAGCATCCACCTGGATCTGAACTTAGGGGATCTCCTCTTGAGGCTGGGGAATCACTGCATCAGCTGATGCCTTAGGGAAAAGATACGCCCTCATCTTCTCACTTGGAAGATAAGGGCCAGAAGTGTACTTTTGGAAGCCCCTTACCCAGGTACGAAGCTTCTTCCTAGCTATTTAAATGTCTCATTAATCAGGTTAGTGCACACAGTACATACCTGAGGGTCCCAATACCGGAGATCATCCTTGGAGACAGCGTATGCTGCGTGTCTCCTACAAAACTCATGTCCGCAGAGGTTCTTGCTGCTGACATGCAGAAAGCACTTCCCTACTTCTGAGTGTCCTTCTGTAAAGAGAAGAAATTTCCATGAGTATCAAGTGAACTATGTATCACTGGATATGCATAGTATAGCATAACAATTCATAAATGAAAGACACACACTTGTGTTTCCCTCACAACCCATTGTTGCAGCCTTCCAGATAATAAAATCAAAAATGGTTTATCTCTACTAGAGTAACCAATGCAAGGTTTCCATAGGAAACAGGTGGAGCTCACACCTAGGCAATGATTTTAAAAATCCTGGATAATAGACGGGGAAGAACTCTGCTTCCTGTCTGAGGGCAACAGCAAAGGGCTGTGTAAGAAAACACAATAGTGTTAGAAGATACAGTGCTGTACCTAAACTTTTACTATAGTTTTCTTCTTACTGTATATGCTATACAGAAGAATACTAGTACAGTATAGGAGGATGTGTGCCGGCCTGCCTTTGCCGGCCGGCACACACCACAATTAGCTTTAAAGTATACTACTTAACAGCTATAGGGCGGCAGCCCTCTGGTTCAAATGCCTGTGCCGGCGGCAGCAGCTGCCGGCCAGCAACAGCCAGTGTTGGCCGGCAATGATTGCCGGCCAGCAACTACACAAGGTAGTACCCAGCTGCCGGCCACACTCTTGGTGACCGGCAGACAAGGACTGACATAAGCCGGCCGGCAAAGGTACAAGACCGATGCCAGCCGGCAGCAAAAGAACCAGAAGACTACCCCTGCCCGGCTGCCGGCCTCATAGGCCGGCAGCCGGCCTCGTAGGCCGGCTGCCGGGACAGGTACAGCACTAGAAGAAAATAGAATGGATGCCGGGATAAGAGTGTACACAACCCCCCCAGCCCGGCAACCGAAAGAGTGCATATAAGGAAGGGGAGAAACTTAATTCAGGCTTCCTTGACCAATGCCGTCCGGCTCTGCCGGCAGGCATGGATGAGGGACCAAGAGAGGTCCGGGCAGCACTCGAAAACATAAGACCCTTGCCGTCCAGCGTCTCTGCCGGCCGGCAATGGGCTTAGTCAATCCAAATCCCAACCTATACTAGGTCCAGAAGTAGAATGACATATGGTACAGTAATACCCCTGCCGGCCAGCTCTGCCGGCCGGCAAGGTACAGTACAGTAATGGCTAGGCCATTACGGAGATAGAGGGGGAAGGGACAAGAGGGTCCTGCCAACCTTGCTTTAGTGACAGATCACCCGTAGCCAAGAACTCTGTCTTAGCCTAAGGGAGATCTAAGGGAAAGGGCCAGCGCAGTAGTATAATACCTGCCAGCTTCCAGAGCACCAAAGCAAGGAAGGCGTTGCAACTCCCAAGGGAAGATTTATCCTCCCCGAGAACAGCAACAGGACTTAGTCTGGTCGATCACACAAGAAGGAATCATAACTACAGAAACCTTCGACAGTGACCTAAGGGAGCTCAGCTCCCTTTGTAAGTGTTAGGTCAGCGAGGGAGACTCTGCCCCAAGCCAAACAACACGGAGTCAGACTAAAAACTCTGTTGTTCTGACCCTCTTTGAACCAGACTCTGCTGGAACAGGAAGGTACAGTAACACCCTAGTATAGTTTTATCGAAAATAAATTCGGAAAAAACCACTTAGGGATAAGCCCAAGGCTTAAACAGAGGGAAAGGGATTGCATACCTTCTCCGAAGAAAAGAAAGCAACCGGGGAGTATGATAAAGTATACTAAGGCTCCATAAGCAATTAGCCTAGGCACCAAGAGAATCGATTACCTAATTCACCGAAACTCTCACGTATACAATCTTGGAAATATTCCACACAGTCTAACATGTATAAAATATAGCCTAAAGCTTCAATAAAATTTTAATTACACTCGGAAAAACCATAATCATGCATTAAGTACTAGGACCAAACGACTAGGCTACATGGCCTAGCGTAGGCCAGAATGGCGAATACTTCGCCAAATAATACTAAGCACGAAAGGAAATCCTATGTAAAGCTAAATAGCTAAATTTTATTAAGCAAAACAACCAGGAATGTCACTCTGACTAACTAATTTATACCTAGCGAGTGACAGTGTCCAGGACACCTCTGGTAGGCTACGGCTCTTGTATCAAAGATTAATCCTATTAATCACTCAAAATTTTACCAAGAGCCTACATTTATACATAACAGACACTATACTCAACTTATCCGAGGTCAACGAAGACGAAGAAGCCATGAAAAGCTGAATAAATCCAAGATTTGCGAGAAAAACAGGAAAAAACACCGAGTTGTTAAGCTACGCAAAAAGGAATGCAGATGGCGCCAGGATTGGCGCCAGGCACGCATACGAATCGGGGGATAGGGAAGCCTTGGGAGCGGCTCCCCTTTTTCTTTCCCGAATTCGTATCTCGTCAATCTCCCTCCTACGAGACGAATCTCTGTTCAGGTCGTAGATTGCCATGTGACGTGTCTAGAATACGTCCTCTGATATGT
The DNA here is from genome assembly GCF_036898095.1 of Palaemon carinicauda. Lineage (NCBI taxonomy): Eukaryota > Metazoa > Arthropoda > Malacostraca > Decapoda > Palaemonidae > Palaemon > Palaemon carinicauda. Next base: position 51,052,620 of record NC_090728.1, on the reverse strand, counting down.
CGCGATATCCCTTTCACGAGGGATACTCGCTCCAGGAGTTAGAATTCTGGTACCTTAAGGTAAATTCTCTGGGAATATCGCCGTAGTTGTAATATACCCTAGGAAGCTACCCTATAGGAACTTCCATCAGGACGACATGGCTTGAGCCCAAAAATATATATATATGTGTGTATGTATATATATATATATATATATATATATATATATATATATATATGTATATATATATATATATATATATATATATATATATATATATACATATATATACATATACATATATATATATATATATATATATACATATACATATATATATATATATATATATATATATATATATATATACACACGTGTTTGCGCGTATGAAGGTACCCCGTTCCTACTCTTCTCGTGAGCTAACTTTCGTTTTGACTTCTCGATTGCGTATCAATCTTTTAGGGGTCCTGAAAAAGGGCAACGAACCCTCTCCTCAGAGTATTCGTTTAACCAGTTCCTCTCCTCATGCTGTTACGCTCCTTGGTTGAATTTCTTTTGACGAACATCTTGAAGGCGTTTCATGACGACGGAACCCAATTGAACCATTGATCACTTTGCATTTAAAATATCCTTTTTATAATGACCGTAAGAGGCCTCGTGTCTCAAATTGCCTCTCCTGATAATGATGATTTAGATTGACCCGCCTATATAGAAGACGGACCACGGGCCCTTGCGTTGGCAGCTCGTAAGGGGAACGGAGCGTTGGTTGTATCTTTTAAAAGCTGTTACTTGTGTTGGATGACACGAACACTGATGACAGACAGATGATGATGAGGCTGACACAAAATGACGACCGAAGCTGGAGCCCGAAGTTCAAATCCAGGGCTCCGTAAACCAAAAATCGCCGATCCCAAGCCCGTTCCTTCGTCGGTCCTAGATAATTATTTTTCTTATAAGAGCGTGGTAACAGGAAGACGTCCAATTGGAGTGTCTCTCCTTAAAAGTTTTTCCTTTTATAAGGGAAAAAATTACTTCAGATTGAAGAATTTTAGCTTTCTCCGATCCTTCAATATTCTCTACTTCTGTGCAGTTTCCGCCGTATTCTGCACAATCTTTATCTTTGGATCTTCAACATTATGGACTTTACTTTCTCATTTCAAATCCGCACAATCGTAAAGTGTTCAACAAATAAGGACTAGTTCTCCTTTTCGGATTCCTTATTTCTTCTCTCCCGTTTTCCTTCCTATCTCCCTCTCCTTCCTGTATTTTCTGTCCGAATCCTTTCAAATAAATCCATTATTAGGCTTGAAGATTCTTGTTTAGCTTTTCATAACTGCCTTCCTGATTCCACTCGTCGTTGATTCCTTTTTGTATTTTGGTTTTCTTCCAAAGTCGCAGACTCAGTAATTCTCTGAAATTTCACCAAAGCATTTTCTGCAAGGCAAGTCGGGGATAAAATCTTGCATATTTGGGTTGATCAATAAAACGATTAAAACAATCTTTTTACCTTTTCTAACATTCCTGCTCAAGACGAATGATAATTTGAAGCCGATTTTAGAATGCACAAGTATTCCATATTCCTCCTAACAGAGAGACTAAGAACCTTTTAGAACTCTGACAGGAAAGCATTCAACTTTCCTATTGATGACGGAAGAGAAATGGTCGAACAACGAGTTGGGAGAATTTTGAAGACTTATTTCAGATTTGGAACCTGTTAGGGATTTCCAAAAGGATGATTTCCAATTGAAGTGCCTCTCCTTAGAAGTCCTTCCTTTTTTAGAGATAAAAAAAAATGATTTCAGATTGAAGAATTTTAGATCTTTCTCTGGTTCTTCAATATTCTCTGCTTCTTTGCAGTTTCCGCCTTATTCTGAACAATCTTTATTTTTGGATATTCTTCATTAGGGACTTTACTTTCTCCTTTCATATCCAACCTACCGTAAAATGATCAACAAATAATAACTAGTTCTCTTTTTCGGATTCTTTATTCTTCTCTCCCGTTCTCCTTCCGGTCTCCCTCTTCTTCCTGTATTTTTTGTCCGAATCCTTTCAAATAAATCAGTTATTAGTCTTCAAGATTCTTGTTTTGCTTTTCATGACTGCCTTCATGATTCCACTTATCGTTGATCCCTTGTATGACGAAGTATTTTGGTTTTCTTTCAAAGTCACACTCAACAATTCTCTTAACTTTCACCAAAGCATTTTCTGCAAAACCCAAATCTTGTTTCCTTTTTAATAACCTCATGGTGATTCGGTGATAAAATGCTTGAGACAAATGACAATTTGAAGCCAACTTGGGATTGCACCAGTATTCCATATTTCTCCTTTTGGAGCTCTGCCAGGAAAGCATTCAACTTTACTATTAATGACGAAAGACAAATCGGAGACAAACAAGGAGTTGGGGGAGCTTTGAAGACTTTGAAGACTTTTTGGAGACTGATGACGAAAGACAAATTGGAGATAACCAAGGAGTTGGGGGAGCTTTGAAGACTTTGAAGACTTTTTGAAGCCTGATAGAGATTTCCAAATGGCCTTCGTGTTTTTTAAAAATAAGCTAGATAAACGAACTCTATATTGTTGGCTGGGCGGGGCTACCCGCTTCCCGCTGACTGGGCGGGCTTCCCTCCTTCCCGCTGGCAGGGCGGGCCTCCCCCCTTCCCGCTGGCAGGGCGGGCCTCCCCCCTTCCCGCTAGCAGGGCGGGGCTCCCCCCTTCCCGCTGGCAGGGCGGGCCTCCCCCCTTCCCGCTGGCAGGGCGGGGCTCCCCCCTTAACACTGGCAGGGCGGGGCTCCCCCCTTCCCGCTGGCAGGGCGGGGCTCCCCCCTTCCCGCATGCAGGGCGGGGCTCCCCCCTTCCCGCTGGCAGGGCGGGGCTCCCCCCTTCCCGCATGCAGGGCGGGGCTCCCCCCTTCCCGCTGGCAGGGCGGGGCTCCCCCTTCATGCTGGCAGGGCGGGGCTCCCCCCTTTCCGGTAGCAGGGCGGGACTCCCCCCTTCCCGCTGGCAGCGGGGCTCCTCCCTTCCCGCTGGCAGGGCAGGGCTCCTTTCTTCCCGCTGGCAGGGCGGGGCTCCCCCCTTTCTGCTGGCAGGGCGGGGCTCCTCCCTTTCCGCTAGCAGGGCGGGACTCCCCCTTCCCGCTGGCAGGGCGGGGCTCCTTCCTTCCCGCTGGCAGGGCGGGGCACCCCCCTTTCTGCTGGCAGGGCGGGGCTCCCCCTTTCCCTTGGCAGGGCAGGGCTCCCCCCCTTCCACTGGCAGGGAGTGGCTCTCCCCTTCCTGCTGACAGGGCGGGGCTCGCCCCTTTCCGCTGGCAGAGCAAGGCTCCCCACATCCCGCTGGCAGGGCGGGCGCCCCCTGTCCCGCTGGCATGGTGGGGCTCCCCTCCCGCTGGCAGGGCAGGGTTCCCCCTTCCTGTGGGCATGGTGGGGTTCCCCCCTTTCCGCTGTCATGGCGGGGTTCCCCCTTCCCGTTGGCAGGGTGGTGCTCCCCCGCTTCCTGCTGCCAGGGGAGCTCCCCTCCTTCCCGCTGGCAGGGCCCGGCTCCCCCCTTCCCTCTGGCAGAGCGGGGCTCACTGCTTTCCGCTAGCGGGGGGGGGGGGGTGTACCCCTTTCCCCTGGAAAGGCAGGACCCCGGTTAGAAAATATAAAAAAATACTGTAATTATAGATATATGTATATATGTACATATATATATATATATACATATATATATATACATATATATATATATATATATACATATATATATATATACATATATATATACATATATATATATACATATATATATATATATATATATATATACATATATATATATACATATATATATATACATATATATATATATACATATATATATATATATACATATATATATATATACATATATATATATATATATATATATATATATATATATATATATACATATATATATATATAAACAT
>NC_090728.1:51015050-51038199 GCF_036898095.1 Palaemon carinicauda | reverse complement strand
TATAAGCCCAGGGGCCCCAACAGGGAATTTAGCCATTATTATTATTATCATTATTAATTATTATCATTATTATTATTATTATTATTATTATTATTATTATTATTATTATTATTACTTGCTAAGCTACAACCCTAGTTGGAAAAGCAGGATGCTATAAGCCCAATGGCTCCAACAGGGAAATAGCCCTTATTATTATTATTATTATTATTATTATTATTATTATTATTATTATTATTACTTGCTAAGCTACAATCCTAGTTTGAAAAGCAGTATGATATAAGCCCAGGGCCCCAACAGGGAAAATCGCCAAGTAAGGAAAGGAAGCAAGGAAAAATATTTTAAGAACAGTAACAACATTAAAATAAACATGTTCTATCTAAACTATAAAAACTTTAACAAAACAAGGGGAAGAGAAATTAGATAGATTAGTGTGCCCGAGTGTACCCTCAAACAAAAGAACTCTGACCCATCATCATCATATCTTCCTCCTACACCTATTGACACAAAGGGCCTCAGTTAGATTTCGTAAGTCGTCTCTATCTTGAGCTTTTAAATCAATACTTCTCCATTTATCATCTCCTACATCACGCTTCACAGTCCTCAGCCATGTAGGCCTGGGGCTTCCAACTCTTCTAGTGCCTTGTGGAACCCGATTGAAAGACTGGTGAACTAATCTCTCTTGGGGACTGCGATGAGCATGTCCAAACCATCTCCATCTACCCCTCACCATGATCCCATTCACATATGGCACTTGAGTAATCTCTCTTTATGTCTTGAAATTTATTGATTCACTCACGAATGGTACTGAAAGCGTTTGAGCCCCTACAGAAAGTTGCCAGATGCGTCTAGATAAAATTTCGTAATTCAACAGGACATAGCAGCAACACAGAATTTCTTGGGGGGGGGGGGGGCGGGGTATTATTCAACTAATTTCTGTCCAATCTCTCTCTCTCTCTCTCTCTCTCTCTCTCTCTCTCTCTCTCTCTCTCTCTCTCAGGATACTTAAAGTGTTTTAGCCTCTACAGAAAGTTGCCAGAGGAGTCTAGATAGATTTTCTTTTTTTAAATATCCCTCTAAATTCTCTCCTTTATGCAAAAAATCATCCAAGTACAAAAAAGAAATCCTCCAGCCTAGGATAACAGGCGAAATGCAAAGCCTGGAAGAAAATGGCGATAAATAAGGACATGGCAGCACTTTTTTTTTTTCCACGATTCCCTTGGGACTAATAAGCAGATAATGGCATCATCAACATGCACGCTGAACGATGATGTCCAGGGAAAGCTTTTGCTTAACTTTAGCGTTCTTTTTTTTTTTTAGCTACAGTTAACGCCCGGCTTTATTCGCTGTTCATTTAGAACTCATAAAATATTCAGCGTAATTACCGGAGTGTCTAATGACGCCATAATGGCGTTACTCGGGCGGTAATTATCAAAGATCCAGAAAGATCCACAGAGCGCTTTTCTTCACGACGAGTACAAGCGCTAATGAGAGTTTTGTACGAAGGCGGATAAGAGGCGGGAACGATTTAAAAGTCATTATCTTCTCCGAGTAATTCTCGCTTCTTTGCCGCCGTTTTATTCGCGATTAAGGAAAACTACGTCGTTTCAGATAGCGGAAATTAAAACCGATTAAAATTACAGCGATAGACAGATTTGTGGTGTGTAATCATTTTTTTTTTTCAATGGTGGTTTTATTGTTTTGTTTGATGCAAACGATGGAAGATGGTGTGTGAACTCTCTTTTTCTTTATTGGCTGTTTTTTCTCTCTACTGGTCTTTATAATTTTCGTATTTTCATTACTAGTCCCTCTCTCTCTCTCTCTCTCTCTCTCTCTCTCTCTCTCTCTCTCTCTCTCTCTATATATATATATATATATATATATATATTTGTATATATATATATATATATATATATATATATATATATTTGTATATATATATATATATATATATATATATATATATATACATATATACTACATAAATACATACACATATATATATAAATATATATATATATATATATATATATATATATATATTTTATATACATACACACACACACACACACATATATATATATATATATATATATATATATATATATACATATATATATGCGTAAGTGTGTACAACAATACCATTAAGAAACTAGTAATTAATGTTCCATTTGTGGAGAGATGTTATTGTCACATAACAATAAGTGTAGCTTATAATTTAACCCATTCTTTTGGGACGCCTCAAGTAAATTAACTCATATTTTCTTTGTTGTATGTGTTTATAAGGACAAAAGACTAAAGGTCATTTCATTACCCATTGGCAATTAATGAACTACATTTATTTTAACACTCTTGCAAAATGAGTGCCACAAACGTGCAGACACATACACGCATATAAATTATATAAGTATATGTGTACATATATATATATATATATATATATATATATATATATATATATATATATATATATATATACATAAGGATGAAGAGGACAGGAAGAAGACTTCTTGCTGTCCTCTTCATCCTTAAACTTAAGCTTGCCAGAAGTGAAAATCTTACTAGTTATATATATATATATATATATATATATATATATATATATATATATATATATATATATATATCTTATACACAAATTCACTCCATATATGTATATATATACATGCATAAATACATATATTTATATATATGCATGTATATGTATTATATAGGCAGTATATATACATATATATATATATATATATACTGTATATATATATGTATATATATATATATATATATATATATGAATATATCTATATATATATATATATATATATATATATATGAATATATCTATATATATATATATATGAATATATCTATATATATATATATATATATATATATATATATATATACATGTATACATAAATATCATATATAAACATATATATATATATATATATATATATATATATATATATATATATATGTCTATAAATGATATATATACAGTATATATATATATAATATAATATATATATATATATATATATATATATATATATACTGTATATATATATATATATCGCTACCTCATTACAAGAGGGTCGTAACTCCAAATTCCTGATTTCTCAGGAGACGCATTTGAAAGTTGCTAAGTCCTATGAATTTAATCATGTTTCACAATCTTCTTAGTGCCATCTCTCGGCCGCTAATTCACCTAGATTTATGACTCTTACCAAAAGATGCAGAATCAATTCGACAATCTTGTACACCATATAACTCAAAACTAGCAAATTTGGAGTTACGACCCTCTTGCAATGAGGGTAGCGATATGTATATATACAATATATATATGTATATATATAATATATATATGTATATATAATATATATAATATATATGATATATATGTATATAATATATATAATATATATAATATATATATATATATATATATATATATATATATATATATATATATATATATATATATATATATATATATATATATATATTCACCCACACACAAGAAGAGGACGAGATCATTAATATGAATTTTGACAACCTACTCAATGAGCTTGGTCGGCTATTCCTTTGAAAGGGAATACCTTACAGTAGTAAACAAAGGTCCTCCTTATTAGACATGATACTGTTCTCCTGACGAGTAACCGGAGCTCTCGAGCGTTGTGTTTCCGAAGGCAGCTTTCGTGCACTTTTTGAAAAGTTATCGATTATTGGCAATTTTCTTTATACATGAGTACTTCGGATTGTTTATTTATTGTCGTATAGTAACAAACAATTTACTAATTCTTCTTATGTTTTTATTAACGTCAACAAACTGAATGGAAACAGCTATAGATGTGTAATACTCATTTATTATCATTTATTATCATCATTATTACTAGCTAAGTTACAACCTTAGTTGCAAAAGCTGAATGTTAAATGCTCTAGGATTCCAACCGGGAAAATAGCCCAGTGAGAAAGAAAAAACTATAAAAACTTGAAAAAAAGAAGAGAAATAATATAGAATGGATAGCCCGAGAGTACCCTCAAGCAAGAGAACTCTACCACAAGACAGTGCAACACCATGGTTCAGAGGCTATGGCACTACCCAAGAGTAGAGAACGATGGCTTGATTTTGGAGTGCCCCTCTCCAAGAAGAGCTGCTGACCATAGCTAGAGAGTCTCTTCTACCCTTTATCATTATTATTATTATTATCATTATTATTATTATTATTATTATTATTAAGCTACAACCCTAGTTGGAAAAGCAGGATGCTATAAGCCCAGGGGCTCCAACAGGAAAAATAGCCCAGTGAGGAAAGGAAACAAGGAAAAATAAAATATTTCAAGAACAGTAACAACATTAGAATAAATACCTCCTATATAAACTAAAAACTTGAACAAAACAAGAGGAAGAGTAATAAGATAGAATAGTGTGCCCGAGTGTACCCTCTAGCAAGAGAACTCCAACCCAAGACACTGGATGGCTATGGTTCAGAAGCTGAGGCACTACCCAAGACTAGAGAACAATGGTTTGAGTTTGGAGTGTCCTTCACCTTACCAAGAGAAAAGTAGCCACTGAACAGCTACAGTGCAGTAGTTAATCTCTTGAGCAAAGAAGAATTGTTTGGTGATTCAGTGCTGTCAGGTGTATGAGGACAAAGGAGAGTGTGGAAAGGATAGGCCAGACTATTCGTTATATATATAGGCAAAGGAAAAAAGGGTCGTACCCAGAAAGAAGGATCCAACGTACTACTGCCTGGCCAGTCAAAGGACCCAATAACTCTCTAGCAGTAGTATCTCAGCGGGTGACTGGTATCTTGGCCAACCTACTAGTTATGAATTATGATTGACTACTTAAGTGATTTATTATCTATCTTTTATGATATTCAAGGAATTTAAACTATCAATCTATGGAACTATCTACTTAGAAATATTCATGAATGTAAACCCGGTAACTTTATAAAAATGTTTTGTTAAGGGCGCAATGTATCTATAATATATAAACCGTTTGAAAAAGTCCATATTTATTGCTTATATGGATACACACACTCAAATTCTTAATGGGGCGGGGAGTCAGGGAGTGATGGCCTTTAAACGGATAAGCAAGAGGCAACGTTGGTGTAAACAAAGATGATATTAGATGCTTTAATGTAGACAGAATATACTGCCTTATTATTATTATTATTATTATTATTATTATTATTATTATTATTATTATTATTATTATTATTACGTAGACAGGATATTTTTCATTATTATTATTATTATTATTATTATTATTATTATTATTATTATTATTATTATTATTATTATAACGTAGACAGAATATTCTACACTATTATCATCGTCATTATTATTATTATTATTATTATTATTATTATTATTATTATTATTATTAGGAAAAGGAAGTTCCCAATGACAGGAGACACTGTCACAAGGTCTATAACTTATATCTGTAGACCTTGCATAGGTACGCCTACGCAGAGCGCATTTAACACTTCCGCCGCCTCCCTTTGAGTAACCGAGGGTAGTAATTGAGATATCCTATAAAATTGGCGCATTGGAGACGGGATATTCGATCCAGCCACTTTCGGAAACAAAGACTGCTATTTACCTACACACAGAGGTCACAAAAGGGGTAATTTTAATGACAATGAGCCTCTGTGAGGTCGTGTGTGTGTGTGTGTCTGTGGGTCAGCGTTACCCAGAGGTCATTGGAGGTCACGTCTGACTGGATTTGAATGATGAGTCTTTCGGAGTGTTAGTCAATGACCCGTGAAGGTGTCACTTTTCTCTGGATGAAGGGGGAGGATCTTAAAATAGATATTTTAATGGACTTAATGGACTCCATGTGAGGCACATGTAGGATTCATTTGAATAGTAAGGGCTTAGTTACAGATGGTCCTGCAGGATTAAAAAAAGGAGTTTTTAATGGATATTGAGAAAGATTTTATAATGGACTTCGTTATGATTTAGTGATGTGTTTTTATGTGGAAATTAGTTAGGATCGATATAGGTCTTTATTGGAGATGTAAGGATTAAACTGCGTTAAAAAAATTAATAATGATAATGATAATAGTAATAATACCATAACTGATAATTATGTATCACTCTTTATTGATGAAAATAATTACCACTTACTTAGATATACAGATAATTCAATCGAAAAACTATTACTACTACTGCCGCTGCTATAACCGACATTACTACTGATCCTGCCGCTGCTATTACTGAACTTCTACTACTACTGCTGCTATAACCGACACTACAAATGATCCTGCTGCTGCTTTTACTAAACCACTAATACTACTGCTGCTATAACCGACACTACTACTGATCCTGATGCTGCTATTACTGAACTGCTACAACAACTACTGTTACAACCATCACTACTAATGATCCTACCGCTGCTATTACTGAACTGCTACAACTACTGCCGTTACAACCAACCCTACAACTGTTCCTGCTGCTAATTTACTATTACTGAACTTCTACTACTACTGCTGCTGCTATAACCGACACTACTACTGATCCTGTTGCTGCTCTTACTGAACTGCTATAACTACTGCTGTTACAGCCAACACTACTATTGATCCTGCTGCTGATATTAATACTAAAATTAAAAATATTATTTTTTTTTCCCTCAATTACCCAGAAAGTCAAAATTTCAACTGCTCCTCAACATCCGTTGTTTAATCTATTTCAACATTTCTTTATTTGTTATACAATACTTCCATAGAGTTCGTCTTTACCTTATAAAGTTATCTCTACTATACAAAAGTACGCTTTTAATTAAAATTTGTAATCCAGGAGAGTTGGAAGACCCAGGGCTACATGGCTGAGGAATATGAAGCGCGAAGTAGGAAATGATAAATGGAGAAGTATTGAATTAAAAGCTCAAGATAGAGAAGACTGGCGAAATCTAACCGAGTCCCTTTGCGTCAATAGGCGTAAGAGGAAATGAAGATGATGATGATGAATCCAGGAGAAAGAAATAGTTAATTAAGCTCAAACTGTTCATTATATAAAAGTGGTCTTCTCTGTTCACTGGAATAGTCAGATGTAGAATTCTATTATTATTTTGCTTTATAATTTTAATAAGGGTTGAAATAGTTCTCCCTTTGAATAAGTTGAATATTTTCTTAACTATTTACCACCCTCGTTATCAATTACATCGTATTTTTCTTTATCTTTTCAAACTGTTTTTGAAATGTTTTATTTTAATTGTTCGTTACTCCTCGTATAGTTTATTCATTTCCTTATTTCCTTTCCTTACTAGGCTATTTTTCCCAGTTGGAGCCCTTTGGGATTATAGCATCTTGCTTTTCAAACTAGGGTTGTAGATTAGCTGGTAATAATGATAATAATGATAATAATAATAATAATAATAACTGATAATCATCACTATCACACTAAAGTACGACACCAATGTAGATTCTTCACGACTTTCACGGAGGTAAACTGTTTTTCTTTCCCTCTTCCTCTCTCTTGATTAGGTACCCTCGTTATAAATCCATCTTAACAAACTCAATTCTACCCGAGCAGAGCATTCAATCCCCTTCTCTACCCCCACGACAGGCAGAAAGAGCCACAACCCTTCTTCAACATTCAGAAGATAAATAAAAGGAAAGTAATTGCTTCCACCGAGATTCATTAGCGGAGTAATGTTTCTCTTGACGCCTCAACGACACACACACTTTCTCTCGGGTACCACGTGCGATGCACAGGCGGAGTACTGTAATTGACTTTGGAGATAATTGACTCTGAATGTGTGTGTGTGTGTGTGTGTGTGTGTGTGTGTGTGTGGTGCGCTCGAAGCGGGATAATTAAATGTCATATAGATATCTATCATATAGTTTTTATCTATATTTTTTTTTCATCTTTTTTGTAGAACGACAGGTCTAGTATGCAAGTAAATGATTTATTATACTTTTTTAATTATCATTTATTTTTTTTTTTTGCAATACCGAATGCGAAGGAAATATAGGTTTATTAATTAGATTGTACTTTGATAGTTTTAGTATATCTATATAATAACTAATTAAGGTTTAGGAAAACGAAGTTACTTTAATTGCACTTAAGTCATTATTATTATTATTATTATTATTATTATTATTATTATTATTATTATTATTAACTAAGTATCATACCCTCTTTCAAACAGGTTTCATTGAAAATAAAAACTATCTCAGTGTTATTTATCTTGAAAATATTATTATTATTATTATTATTATTATTATTATTATTATTATTATTATCATTAGAGTCTTTTCGTCTCATAAGTAAATACTCATATTTTTTTTCTCTTGCGGAAACGAGTTGAGTAAAAATAAAAATTAAAACTAATTACAAAATTTCAACGTGAGAAGTTTTCTCGGCATCTATTGAAACAAGAACCTAACCGCTCAATCAGTGAAACCCCCGTTGAGAGAGAGAGAGAGAGAGAGAGAGAGAGAGAGAGAGAGAGAGAGAGAGAGAGAGAGAGAGAGAAGGAGTTTCAGTGACAAATTCTTGAAACGGAAACATGTGTCAAATTTGTTCTTGGTGAAAGAAGATAAGGTCTGGCGGGTGGGGGGGGGGGGGGGGGGGGAAGTTCCCTAACCTCCCCACCCCCAAGGTTGAGGGGAAGGGGTAGGAGATGGAGGGTTATGTTTAATAGGAGTAGAAGGTAGGGGAAGGGCGGGGAGGGAGTGGAGGTAGAGGAAAAGCTGTGAAGGAGTTTCGGAAGTGATGTGGTGAAAGTTGGAAGTAATGGAAGTGGAGATAAGACGAATGGAAGTAAGGGAAGTAATGATAAATAGGATGGAAGAAAAGGAAGTGGAACTTAAGAGATTGGAAGCAAAGGTAGGAGAGATAAAGAGAATGGAAGCTAATGAAGTGGAGATAAAGAGAATGGAAGCTAATGAAGTGGAGATAAACAGAATGGAAGCAAAGGAAGTGGAGATAAACAGAATGGAAGCAAAGGAAGTGGAAATAAAGAGAATGGAAGCAAAGGAAGTAATGATACACAGAATAGAAGGAAAGGAAGTGGAGCCTAAGAGAATGGAAGCAAAGGTAGAGTAGATAAAGATAATGGAAACAAAGGTAGTAGTGATAAAAAGGATGGAAGCAAAGGAAATGGAGATAAAAAGAATGGAAGCAAATGATGCAGAGCTAGAGGGAATGGAAGTAAAGGTAGTAGTGATAAAAAGATTGGAAGCAAAGGAAATGGAGATAAAAAGAATGGAAGCAAATGATGTAGAGCTGGAGGGAATGGAAGCAAAGGTAGTGGGGATGAAAAGAATGGAAGCAAAGGTAGTGGGGATAAAAAGAATGGAAGCAAAAGTAGTAGTGATAAATTGGATGGAAGCAAAGGAAGTGGAGCTTAAGAGATTGGAAGCAAAAGTAGCGGAGATAAAAAGAATGGAAGCAAAAGAGGTAGTGATAAATAGGATTAATAAATAGGATGGAAGCAAAGGAAGTAGAGCTAAAGAGAATGGAAACAAAGGCAGTGGAGATAAAAAAAATGAAAGCAAGAGAAGTGATAGATAGGATGGAAGCAAAGGAAATGGAGCTCCAGGGAATGGAAGCAAAGCAAGTAGTGATAACCATAATGGAAGCAAATGAAGTGGAGATAAGACGAATGGAAACAAAGGAAGTTGTGATACACAGAATAGAAGGATAAGAAGTGGAGCTTAAGAGAATGGGAGCAAAAGAAGTAGTGATAACCATAATGGAAGCAAAGAATTAGAGCTAAAGGAATGGAGGCAAAGGAAGTGGAGATAAAGAGCATGGATAAAAAAAGTGGAGCTGAAAAAAATGGGAGCAAAAGAAGAGGAGATTAATAGATTGGAGGTAAAGTGGAAATAAAAAGAAAATTAATAGTAAAAGAAGTGGATATGAAGAGAATGGAAACAAATGGATTAGAAATAGGGAGAATGAAAGCAAGAAGAAGAAGAAGAAGAAGAAGAAGAAGGAGAAGGAGAAGAAGAAGAAGAAGGAGAAGAAGAAGAGAGGAAGGAGTGAGAGCTAACTGGTAAGAAGATCCAGCGACATCTACCCAAAAAAACTAGGATGCATCAGGCAGCCGACCCCTTAATGTAAGGATAACGGTTGGAAAGAAGAAGGAGAAGAAGAAGAATAAGGAGAAGAAGAAGAAGGAGAAGAAGAAGAGAGGAAATTTTGAGAGCTAACTGGTAAGAATATCCATCGACTTCTCCCCCAAAACAATATGTCACTGGGATTCCTGAAAGACTACTGTTTGGTGGGAGGTCGCTATTTCGCGCCTCCGACGAAGACGAGGAAATACCTGAGGCCGTTGTGCTGTCATGTATGTAATATATTAACGCTAATGCCGTGGCATGAAGGGGACATGACGAAAACATACAAACATGGGAGAAAAAAAGTCGTGTTTGCTTAGCGCTGAGTGAAGAGATTTGTGTATCTCTCTCTACACTCGGTGGATTCATCTCCTTTGACTGAATTTCTGGGTTGGGTGCAGGGTTGCTAGGTTGGCCTTTTTCAGGCCAAAAAACCTAAAATTTGGCCTTTTTGAAATTGGTTGTCCCTTTTCAAGCCCAAAACCTAAAATTTGGCCTTTTTGAAATTGTTTGGCCCTTTTCAAGCCAAAAACCTAAAATTTGGCCTTTTTGAAATTGGTTGGCCCTATTCAGACCAAAAACCTAAAATTTGGCCTTTTTGAAATTGGTTGGCCCTTTTCAGGCCAAAAACATAAAATTTGGCCTTATTGAAACCGATTGGCCTTGAATAATATGAAAACAGTTGGCCTTAAATGTTATATTTTTGGCCTTTTTTACCATTGGGTTGGCCTTTTACAGCTGCATTTGATTAGAAGTTGGCCTTTTCTCATTTAGAAAACCTAGCAACCCTGTTTGGGTGTAGCAGGAGACTGGGAATTCTAATTAGCTCAGAAAATGACGTCACATTTACTTACTCCTTTTGTCCTGATAAAGGAAATAGTTGAAAACGGGAATAGGAGATAATGAATTGCATGGGACTATCAAGAAATGTTGATCTTTGCCCTAAATTGAGGATGTTTCTGATTATTATTATTAATGATAATGATAATAATAATAATAATAATAATAATAATAATAATAATAATAATAATAATAATAATAATAATAATAATAATAATAACTGAAAGGTATTGCAGATAGAAAGAAAACAATTTAACTGTACTAAGTCAACATTAATCCTTTCTCATATCAATGTCTCTTAGACGTAAGTTCACGTACGCAAATAATTTAAACACTTCAAATTCTATATATACACTGATTACACTTATATAGGAATTGAGGATGGGCACAAATAATTTACTATAAGAAACCCTGACATTACGAGCAATTCCCTATGAAATCGGGGCTTCTAAAGGTAGGAAACATCTCGTAGTTTTCACCAATAATTAAAAAAAAAAAAAAAAAAAAAGGGGGGGGACAATCATTATTACAATTATTCATGGACATTATCAATCTCTCTCAATTATTCTTCATCTAAGGGGTTAATTACTGCGCTGTAATTTTTCAGTGGCTACTTTCCTCTAGGTAAGAGTAGAAGAGACGTTTTAGCTATGGTAGGCAGCTCTTCTAGGAAAATGACACTGCAAAAGCAAACCATTGTTCTCTAGTTTTGGGTAGTGCCATTGCCTTTGTATCATGTTCTTCCAATGTCTTGGGTTAGGGTTCTCTTGCTTGAGGGTACACTCGGGCACACTATTCTATCTAATTTCTCTTCCTAGATGTCAGGATGCCTGAGAACCTTAAATTAATCAATCAATCCGCTTGTTTTGTTAAAGTTTCTATAGTTTATATAGTAAATATTTAATTAAATGTTGTTACTCTTCTTAAAAAATATTTTATTTTTCCTTGTTTCATTCCTTCACTGGGTTATTTTCTCTGTTGGGGCCCCTGGGCATATAGCACCCTGCTTTTCAAACTAGGGTTGTAACTTGGCAAGTAATAATAATAATAATAATAATAATAATAATAATAATAATAATAATAATAATAATAACCCTGGACTTTCCAGTGATAGGCAAGGGCGCTATCAACTGAGCTAAGAGAAACCAGAAAATAAGCAGCAAATTACAAGGCATAGAGGAAAAATTCGTAGTAGGCCTAGATGCAAAGTGCTCGGCAGCTTCTCAGGTGATACGCAAGCGCAATTTCTTCTCTTTCGAATAGAGAGACTTTGGTTCGATCCAGATACGAGACAAAAATGCGTATCAGAATGTTATTACCCTGCAATGCTCAGTATAGTATTAATATGGATCTATATTCCATTAAGATTTATTATTCTGTAATTTCATGAACATACCAGAAGGTTAACCGTAAGTAGAATAAAACACTGGATGTTAGATGAATAAGCTTCTGGGATTACGAGAGAGAGAGAGAGAGAGAGAGAGAGAGAGAGAGAGAGAGAGAGAGAGAGAGAAGACACGCCTTGCAAATACGTCATTTCCTCTCCGACTCTACCACAAGTGTTGATAGTTTTCCGCTAAGTCGTTTGTCTTGGGACTCGTTTGTGTATGAGGAGGGAAAAAAAGCTGGTATAGAGAGAGAGAGAGAGAGAGAGAGAGAGAGAGAGAGAGAGAGAGAGAGAGAGAGAGAGAGAGGGGGGGGCGGATGGATTTTCGAATATAAATATTAGTGAGACTATGAATATCTTGGCTGTGGTTATATGTTAGGCAAAAACACGTTACAGATAATTATGTAACTTTTGATTATTTGTGTTCATTTAGAGAGAGAGAGAGAGAGAGAGAGAGAGAGAGAGAGAGAGAGAGAGAGAGAGAGAGAATGTATTTTCAAAAATATATATTAGTGAGACTATGAATGTCTTGACTGTAGTTATATAATATATTACGCAAAAACACGTTACAGATAATTATGTAACTTTTGATTAATTGTGTTCATTTAGAGAGAGAGAGAGAGAGAGAGAGAGAGAGAGAGAGAGAGAGAGAGAGAGAGAGAGAGAGAGAGAGAGAGAGAATGGATTTTCGAAAGTAAATATTAGTTCGACTATAAATGTTTATATTATAGTTACATATTACTCAAAAAATACATTACAAATATTTATGTAACATATAATTAGTTATTTTTGTTATCATAAAATTGTATTTTTCTTAAGGTTAGAACATTCCTCACTATATCGTGGAAACATCAAATGGAATAGAGCAAAGGAAATTTTTTTTTTGTCTATCTCATTTTATCTGTGAATTTTACCAAAAGGTAAAAATAAAAAAACAGCTGATATCTGTAGCAGATTGAATCCACATCTCGGTTTTCGTGAAAACATTCTTTTAAAAACCGAAAAAAACTATAATTTTGAAAAAAGGCCAGTGGCTCCAAGAAGAAGGAAAATATTATAAGAAGGAAAAGCCCTTCATAAAACGTCAAACGAACCAAAATCATTGAAATTATTGAAATTAACAAAAAAGTAGAAGAAAATTTTCTGAAAAAGGACATTTTTATTTAATAGTAGCTAAAGTATTAAAACAATCATAAACTTAACTACTGCTTTTAAGAAGGAAGACAGCCAGTTTCTGAAGAAGGAAGTATTTTCAGTTAAAACTCTCATAGGAAAGAAGGAAGTACTTTCAGTTAAAACTCTCATAGAAAAGAAGGAAGTATTTTCAGTTAAAACTCTCATAGAAAAGAAGGAAGTATTTTCAGTTAAAACTCTCATAGAAAAGAAGGAAGTATTTTCAGTTAAAACTCTCATAGAAAAGAAGGAAGTATTTTAAGTTAAAACTCTCATAGAAAAGAAGGAAGTGAAATTGTAGTAATACCCTCATCGGAAAAAAAGAAGTGAAGCTGAAGTAAGACACATCTAAAAGAAGGAAGTGAAGTTACCGTAATACCCTCATCGATAGAAAGTGAAAATGAAGTAATACCTTCATCGAAAACACAGAAGTGAAATTGAAGGATTACCCAAACACCCTAATCTCTCGCATATCAATCTCGCACTTTCCGCTAAAACAGAATTCGATTCCTTCAAAAAAGTAAACAAAAAATCGCAACAATAGATCGAGATCAAAATAGACAGGGGGGAAGGGGATGGGGATGAGTGGTGGGAGTGTATAGGTGGGGGTGAATAGGTGGGATGGGGGAGTTGGAGGTGTATAAGTGGTGGTGTACAGGTGGGATGGGGAGGGGGTTATATATAAGTGGGGTTGGGGGGTTTGGGTCTATAGGTGGGGTGGGGAGGGGGTTGTATAGGTGGGTGTGTATAGGTGGGGGTGTATAGGTGGGGATGAATAGGTGGGATGGGGAGTTGGAGGTGTACAGGTGGGGTGGGGAGGTGGGGATATATAAGTGGGGTGGGGAGGTTGGAGTCTATAGGTGGGAGTGTATAGGTGGGGTTGTATAGGTGGGAGTATATAGGTATGGGTGTATAGGTGAGCGTGTATAGGTGAGGGTGGGGAGGTGGGGTTAGGTAGGTGGGACTGTGTAAGGTGATGGGGAGGTGGGGATGTATAGGTGGGGGTGTGGAGGTCTGGCTGTATAGGATGGGGTAGGGAGGTGATGATGTATAGGTGGGGTTTGGAAGGTAAGGATACATAGGTACAAGTTGAGGAGGTGGGGGGTCTATAGGAGGGATGGGGAGGAGGGGGCATAAAGGTTGGATGGGGAGGTGGGGATCTGTAGGGGGGGTGAAGAGGTGAGGTGGGGAGGTGGAGGTGAGGAGTTGGGGCTGTATAGGTGGTAGTGGGGAGGTGGGGCTGCATAGGTTGTGATGGGGAGGTGGTGTGTATAGGTGGAATGGGGAGGTGTGGATGTATAGATTAGGGTTAGGGAGATGGGGATGTATAGGTGGGGGTTGGGAGGTGGGGCTGTATAAATTGGGGTGGGGAAGTGAGGGTGTATAGGTGGGGTTGGGGAGGTGGGGCTGTATAGGTGGGGGTGGGGCGGTGGGGCTGTATAAGTGGGGGTGGGGAGGTGGGGCTGTATAGGTGGGGGTTGGGAGGTGGCGCTGTATAGGTGGGGGTGGGGAGGTGGGGCTGTATAAGTGGGGGTGGGGAGGTGGGGCTGTATAAGTGGGGGTGGGGAGGTGGGGCTGTATAGATGGTGGTTGGGGAGGTAGGGCTGTATAGGTGTAGGTGGGGAAGTGGAGATGGGGTGAGCGAGAAAAACCCCTGGTAAAGAATAAGAGAAAAGTCATTTTAGGATGCAAATTTCAACAAGAAATTCATAAGATTACGGATCCCCCTTTTTTGTCCTTTTTTTTTTGTCCTTTATCCCGAAGATAGCATTGCGTCTGAAATCTGAATGAGGAAAAAATGGAATTTGTCCCATTCGAATAAAAAAAAAGAATGAAAAATAGGATATGAATATAAAAACGTTTGAGTCACTTATATAACTCTGATGGGAGATGGAATATTAAAGCAGGGTTTTGTATTTTCTTTTTATCAAGGTATATATATATATATATATATATATATATATATATATATATATATATGTATATATCTATGTACATATATATATATGTATGTATATATATATATATATATATATATATATAGAGTACATATATATATATATATATATATATATATATATATATATATATATATATATATATATAGAGTACATATATATATATATATATATATATATAGTGTATTTAAATATATATATATATATATATATATATATATCTTTCTATATCTATATCTATATCTATATCTATACAGTATCTATTTATATATGTATATATATATATATATATATATATATATATATATATATATATATATTTATATATACATATATATTTATACATATACATATGTATTTATATATATATATATATATATATGTATATATATATATATATATATATATATATATATATATATATATATACATGTAAATGTATATATATACCTCAAGGAAATTTAGGCCTATTGAATTCGAGAGTTATGAAGGCATTTTAAACATCAATCAAAAAATAGACAAGAGATCTAAATCATATTGACTACCTGTTGGATATCTAAACTATGAAAAAAAAATATATCCATCGTAACATTGATTTTCATTTGGGCTGTAAAAATGAAAAACAAAAAAAAAGGAGAAAAATAAAAGAAATCTGGTAACTGTCATTAGAGTATTGAAGTGTCCCATTGGATCATTTTCTATCTCTAATATATTATTTATAGGTCATTTGACATCACCTTTTTGTACTGTAATGCGACTGAGTTATTCCCTGTCATTGCTAATTGATCCTTAGAGACCGCAGATTAGTGCAAACTTTCATAACTGGATTCTAATGAATGCCTGACCTTGCCCATTTATTTGCAAATTCACAGCGAAAACTGTCAGCTCTTTTGAAATTGCATTCATAGCCTGAATTCTGCTATGTATTCCCTTCGCTAGGATCTAAGTCATCACTGGGGGAAAAAAAGTCAGGAATTTAGAAATTTTATTCATGAATCGGGGTACGGTCACCATTGCGAAAATCGTCGTTTATTTTTGTTTTTTTTATATCTTTTCTTTATCAGCGATGAGGACGTTCAACAAATAGTTTGCCAAGGCACAAAACCGCTTTCGGTTTTCTGCATATAAGTTCAATAGCTTGTTTGCCAAGTCCCAAAGACGCTTTCGTTTTTCTGCATATAAGTTCAATAGCTAGTTTGCAAAGGCGCAAAAGCGACCCGTTTTTCTGCGTATAAGTTCAATAGCTAGTTTGACAAGGCACAAAAGCGCTTTCGTTTTTCTGCATATACGTTCAATACCTAGTTTGCCAAGGCGCAAAAGCGCTTTCGGTTTTCTTCATATACGTTCAACAGCTAGTTTGCCAATGCGTAATAGCGCTTTCGTTTTTCTTCAAATTGTAACTCTTCAATGAGTTATGGTCCTTACAAAGTTTTTTTTTTTTCTTTATGGGATCAAAGCTGTACACTTTTGACAACAATGCTAATTACACATTGGCCCTCTTCAAGGTTCACTGTACACGTTGATGAGGACCAACGTGTATTGGTCGAAATATAGGGATTTATTTATATTTCCTTGGTTTCTTTTATGGGCTTTTTTGAAGGAACATGTTAAACTGATCGATTACAATTATAAGTAAGATAAAGTATATATATATATATATAATATATATATATATGTGTGTGTGTGTGTGTGTGTGTGTGTGTGTGTGTGTGTATAATGCTTTCCTGACTGAAAACATTGAAAACATTGATTACCGAGTTATCGGGGTTAAAATCCTTCATTAGAAGAGCTATCATCATTAAAAACGTTGATTACAGAGATATTATAAATAAACACGTGGATTACAAAGATTTTATAAATAAACACGTTGATTACTGCGATTTTATAAATAAACACATTAATTACAGAGATATTATAAATAAACACGCTGATTACAGAGATTTTATATATAAACACGTTGTTTACAGATATACCCTGAAGTCCTAGACACGATAACAGTAATAATAACCACCATTAGAATTGATACATTTACTTTGAAACAGTTTTCCTCAACTTTTAACTTTATGCGGTGATTATGTACCTTTCTATGAGTCAATTTCTTATTTCAACTTTTGGGTTAAGAGAAAAATACGATATTGTGTCTCTTACTCTCTAAGAGAAGGAAACTGATGTCCATCCCTTTCTCTTTAATATAGACAATAATTAACATAAGCAAGAGAAGAACATGGATAGAATAATTAAAATAAAATCGAAAGGGACAGAAATGGATACGTTTGGTTCTCATTCTCGTACTTTTCCTTATTTCTCTTTAAATGAGACCCTCTCTTTGATAATATAAGCAAGAAAAGAGGAACTTAGAAAGAATAAGGAAGAAGATAAAATCGAAAAGGAACAGAAAGGGATACTTCTGTTTCTCTTTCTCGTGCTTTTCCATATTTCTCTTCAAATGAGACCCTCTCTTTGATAATATAAGCAAGAAGAGAGGAACTTTGAAAGAATAAGGAAGAAGACAAAATCGAAAAGGAACAGAAAGGGATACTTCTGTTTCTTTTCCTTGCACTTTTCCATATTTCTATATAAATGAGACCCTCTCTTTAATAATATAAGCAAGAGAAGAGAAACTTGGAAAGAATAAGGAAGAAGATAGAAGAGGAGATGAATTATATCTGCTTTTCTTTCCTGTACTGTTTCATATTTCTCTTTAAACGAGACACTTCAATCCGTCAAGGATGACGAGAAACTTGTATCTCCGACAGGGAGGTCGAGGAATGGTCAGGTTAATCAGACGCATAAAGAAGAGGAGGAGGAGGAGGAGGAGGAGGAAGAAGAGGAGGAAATGAAGAAGAAGAAGAAGAAGAAGAAGAAGAAGAAGAAGACGACAAGGAGGAGGAGGAAATGAAGAAGAAGAAGAAGAAGAAGAAGAAGAAGAAGAAGACGACGACGAGGACGAGAAGAAGAAGAAGACGAGAAGGAGGAGGAAATGAGGAAGAAGAAGAAGAAGAAGACGAGGAGGAGGAGGAGGAGGAGGAGAAGAAGAAGAAGAAGAAGAAGACGACGACGAGGAGGAAATGAAGAAGAAGAAGAAGAAGACGACGAGGAGGAAATGAAGAAGAAGAAGAAGAAGAGGAGGAGGAGGAGGGGAAGAAGAAGAAGAAGAAGAAGAAGAAGAAGAAGAAGAAGAAGAAGAAGACGAGGAGGAGAAGAAGAAGAAAAAGAAGACGACGAGGAGGAGGAAATGAAGAAGAAGAAGAAGAAGAAGACGAGGAGGGGAAGAAGAAGAAGAAGAAGATGAAGAAGAAGAAGAAGAAGATGAAGAAAAAGAGAAGAAGATGAAGAAGAAGAAGAAGTGTCAGTGATAGTCGCAGGAGTTAATCTCTCCCAGCCAAGAGACACGACAACTTTTGGCCGTCTCAGTTGAGAGGTGTTTTTTATCATCTGTGAAAACCACATCAAAAGGAAGGACGCCCTTCTCTATTACTCCCTTCTGCTCATACCCTTTTCCCCATGACATTCACCCCCATGCCCCTCCCTCCCTCCGGGTGGGGTTCTTCCCCTCCTAGGTCCTTCCAAGGGCCCTTCCTAGCCACTGGTGGTAGGAGGCTCCGAATCCTTCCTGCTTCCTAATTATAGTTACCGTTGTCATTATGCTGCATATAAGAAGTCTCTCTCTCTCTCTCGCTCCCTCTCTCTCTCTCTCTCTCTCTCTCTCTCTCTCTCTCTCTCTCTCTCTCTCTCTCTCTCGAATTTTTGAATTAACTGTATAATTTTTCCTCGAAAATAATGAGAGGGTGCATGATTAATATACAAAAATCTTGGTGTAGCTCTGTGTTGTGTCCCTACTCCTTGTGGCCAATGGAATAGTTCTTTATATAATATTTGTACATTAAGTTGATGAGAGTATTTCAGCTTGTGAATAATTTTGATTTCATTTTGATCTTTATCTGCAGAGAACAGTGTTGTTTATAACGATTATTTTCTCTTCCTACGAAAGCAGTTTCATGCAAGTCTTATCTACTCTGGGGGACGAATTGACCAGGTATATACAACTTAAAAACCAATTTTGATAGGTAAGCATTATATATAATTTGGGACGAATTAACCAAAAAGCATCTTAAAAAAAAGTTTTTGATAGGTAAGCCTTATCTATTATGAGGGACGAATTAACCAGGAGAAATTTGGCAAAAATAACTTTTTTATAGGTAAGCCCTAAGTACTTTTCTCACTGAATATACAAAATTTCATTGTTTCATGATAATGTTTTGTAAAGTTCTCGTATTTTCCAAGAGTTGAATGTGCTTTCTTTCTATTGCAAGCCACTATTCATGATTTCCCAGCCCAATTAATCATTGGTCCGTTATTTAAATATTTTCCTGAGCATGGACCGAGTGATTTTCCGTGATAAAAACTAAATAAACTTCTTGATGGGATAAGTGGTTATTAAATTCAAACTCTTATTGCAAACATTCCTGCCTAGCGATCTTCGGACTGTGGTTTGAGTCCCGCTAAAGCTCGATAGTTTCTTGTAGTGTCTGCAACCTCACCATCCTTGTGAGCTAAGGAGGGGGCGCTTTGGGGAGCTTATTGATCTACCTGCTGAGACATCAGCAGCTATTGCCTGGCCCTCTCTGGTCCTAGCTTGGATGTAGAGGAGCTTTTGGCGTTTATCATATGTTCATTATTATTATTACCATTATTACCATTACTTGCTAAGCTACAACCCTAGCTGAAAAAGTAGTATTCTATAAACCCAAGAGCTCCAACAGGGATAATAGCCCAGTGAAGGAAGGACATAAATAAACAGATGGCCAGTCTGTAGGGCATTGTCCTGCTAGGGCATTGTCACTGTCCCTTGCCTTTGCCATTCATGAGTGACCTTGAAATCTTTAAGCAACATAATCCCGTTCTGTCAATCTCAGTTGGCAAGAAATTACAAGCCAGAGATTATTATTATTATTATTATTATTATTATTATTATTATTATTATTATTATTATTATTATTATTATTATTGTTATTATCTTTATTATTATTATTATTATTATTATTATTATTATTATTATTATTATTATTATTACTATTATTAGCTAAGCTACAACCCTAGTTGGAAAAGCATCCAACTAGGCCATAGTGATCAGCGGTACCAACAAAATCTTTATACATTAGTTTCCGCTATGGCCGAAACATCTGTTAACATCAGATCCAGTGCGTTACCGGAAGTATTTGTAGGTTTCCTTATCAGCTGGAGACAGAAGAATGACAGATAAGGAGGATAATTTTGCTGACAGAACTCACCCCCTTTTTCTCTTCCCCATTCGTTTCTCAATCGATCCTTATCCACCGTCTTTATTTTACTCCATTCCTTTTTCCCATCTTTTAGTATTGCGTAGCCTATCTCATCTCTTCCTTATTCTTTTACACTACTCCACTTTTCTACCCTATTTCTTTCATTCTTCCCTTTTATCTCTTCTACTCCATTCTCTTGTCCCATCTTTAAAATCTGCATAGCCTATATCGTCTCTTCGATTTCTGCCCTTATTCTTCTACACTACTCTACTTTGCCTAACCCATTCATCTCTTCCTCCTTCTCCTCCTTCTCTTCCTCCTCCTCCTCCTCCTCCTATCTCTCTACCCTGCATAGCCTATCTCGTCTCTTCCATTTCTCCCTTTATACTTCTACACTTCTCTACTTTGCCTACCCCATTCATCTCATTCCCTCCTTCTCCTCCTCCTCCACCTCTTCTTCCACCTCTTCCTCCTCCTCCTCCTCCTCCCCCTCCTCCCTCACTCCCTCCCTCTCCCTATTATCCTCTACCTGGCTTCTCGGCTAAGTCGTAGATCTGTCACCTCTTGCGGGAGATCTTTATTTTCTGCAGCTTAATTTTATCAGTCGTGACTAATTGGGAAAAGGAGGAAGGAGGGGAGTTGGAGAAAGGGGCGAGAGGAAGGGAGAGAGGGGGAGGGCTGTAATTGGGGGGAAGAGAGGGAGTAGAAGGAAGAATAGCAAGGGGAAACTGTGGATTGGAAAGAGGAGTAGAAGGGAAATGGGGTGAGGACCTTACGAAGCTAAAATAGATTAAAAACGGGAAAGGAGTTATAATCAAATGGTACGTAAGAATATATGGAGGAATAGAGGAGTAAGATAAGAGGAATAGGACACTGGGAGAGAAGAATAATCTAATAAAAAAAAATGAAAAAAGCAATACAAGGAAACTGAATGATACCTCAGGAAGCTATAACAGATAAGGGAAATAATCAAATGAAGCGTAAGAATATATGGAGAAATGGAGGAGTAAGATAAGAGGAATAGGACACTAGGAGAGAAGAATAACCTCACAAAAGAAAGAATAACACAGAAAAGAAAAAAAAAGACAAAAAAACAAGCGGAGGAGTAGGAGAATATTTAAAATAATAGAAAAGGAGTAGGATAAGGAGTTTAGCAAACGGAGAGAGAAGAATAATCAAACAAACGAAAGAAAACAAGAGCGAAAAAGAAGCGGAGGAGTAGAAGGTAGAACGAGAATATATGAAGAAACATAAGAAGAGTAGGATAAGGAGATTAACAGATGGAGAGAAGAATAATCAAACGAAATAAGAATACGAAAAAGAAAGAAAACTAAGAAAAAAAAAATCTGATATAGAAGGATAAAAATATTTTCTCGTGGGACTTAAAAATCAATTTAAATATCGCCAGATATAAAAATATATGGAGAAATGGAGGAATAAGATAAGAGGAATAACACAAGGGGAGAGAAGAATAATCAGACAAACGAAAAAAATACGAACAAAAAAAAAATAGATATAAAGGATAGAAAATTTGATGAGGTCTAAACATCAATTTAGATATCGCCAGATATAAAAAAATATGGATAAACAGAGGAATAATATATGAAGAATAACACAAGGAGAGAGAAGAATAATCAGACAAACGAAAAAAAATACGAAAAAAATAAAGATATAGAAGATAGAAAATTTGATAGGGTCTAAACATCAATTGAAATATCGCCAGATATAAAATAATGTGGATAAATAATGGAATAACATATGAAGAATAACACAAGGGGAGAGAAGAATAATCAGACAAAATAAATAAAAACACGAAAAAGAAAACAAGACAAAAAAATCGGAGATGTAGAAGGATAAAAATTTGGTGGGATATAAACACCAATGCAAATTAATCATCCGTCTCTCCTTTAAAAACGATATTAACCAACCATTTACTATGACCACTTAATAAATCAGCTATTATGAACTCCTTCTCTACCCTATAATTATTCGAGAGCGGATTTATCACCGAGAGTCACACATTCGTTGTGGAAACACAAACAAGTCTGTCTAAGAAAGTCGGAAGAAGACTCGGAGAAATAATTTGGTTCAGATGGGTTTAATGGCCTTGTGGAAATCCACTAAACACTCTCTCTCTCTCTCTCTCTCTCTCTCTCTCTCTCTCTCTCTCTCTCTCTCTCTCTCTCTCTCTCTCTCTCAATAGTTTTCGTATGGCTAAACCAAATGTTTTTTATTATTTTATTATTTTTTTATATTTTGGGTTATATTCCAACATCTCTCTCTCTCTCTCTCTCTCTCTCTCTCTCTCTCTCTCTCTCTCTCTCTCTCACAATTTTACGTAAGGCTACCACATGGGTTTTATTATTTTTGTCCTTATTTTCATATTTTGGTGTTTATTATATCATCATGCCAATAGCAAAACTTGTATTTAGTTCT
>NC_090728.1:51002550-51007550 GCF_036898095.1 Palaemon carinicauda | reverse complement strand
ATTCGTTTTCATGTTGTCTACAATATTTTCCCCCCAACTTCCTTCAATCCTTTTCATTTATTTCCCCACAAAAATACCCTTTCTTTCTTCTCCTCCTCTCCATGCCCTCATCTCCTCTCCCCCTACCCCACCTTTACGAACGAAAGCGACCTTTTAAAATTCTAGAGTGTGGGGAAGGAAGGGAATGGGCCTCCCGACCCCGACCCCGGACCCCACCTCCCTCTAGCGTTAATTAAAACCCGGGCGTCGAAGAAACAAACAGCAAGAGGCGAAGACAATAATGTGGCTGCCAGACTTAATCTGGTCTGATAACCTTACACACACCCAGGCCAGTCTCCAGATCAGCCTCACTCCCAACTCTCCCCGCCACTTCTCTCACTTATACCGCTAGTTAATGAGCTGCCCCTCCCATCCACCTCCCCCTACATACCCCCTCCTCATAAGACTCCCCCCTGACCCTATACCAATGCCCTAAGCTCCCCCCACCCCTGCTCATTCTCTCTTTCTCTTTCTAAGTCTTTCTCTCTCTCCATCTCTCTCTCTCTCTCTCGCTCTTTGCTCTCCCTCGGCCAACCCCCTCTCCCCCCCCTTCCCCCTTTCTCTCGCTGTGGTTACCCAGGACCAAACAAAGTGCTTCAAAGTGGCTAAAGTGAGTAAAGTTTAGACTGGAGTCCTCCGAGACCTTAATGTAAGTCAGGGGTTGAAATCAAGTTTGGGGTGGGAAAATTATGTTTGCTTGGGGGCCTTGAGCGTTGAAGGCACCTCCCCCCCCCCTCATCTCTCTACCGATATGGCCCCTCCCTCCCTCCTCCCTCCCTCCCCCCAACATGTCTAGAAGCTCAGGAGGGTAACAACGTAGGTGTGAAATGGAATTCTTGAGGAGGTAATCGTATTTTCGCATCATCATTAACCGGGTGATGATTCTTTTACCATCCCTCCTCCTCTGCAGTCAACCTCGGCCAATCAGCGCCCGCCTCACAATCATCCTCTGTAAACAATCTTCCTCAGCCATTGGTGAGCCGCGTCGCATCTCCCTTAGCGCGGCCTGAGCCAATGAGAGGCCGGTGTGTATCACGGATCAATCTCTCTGGACCAATGGCAAGTGTGTTTAGATAAGTAGGGATTTCAGTAGCCAATTACTGTCGTCATTAAGTTGGGTGAAGCCTCATTTGGTAAACTCGCCCCATGGCTCGGGAGTTGTTTAGCAACATCCAATATATCATCTGCCAGAGAGAAGAGCGGTTAGTCGTTCGCTGGGAGTTGGAAAGAGCGGACGGCACCAGTGAGAGGTACGGACGCTCTTGACACGCCATTCCGAAATATAAAAAAAACTTTTTGGTAAACTTTTGCTACGTCACAGTAATAAGAAAGGATTCTTTTGTGAGTGTCCCCATATATAATGATTTTCTAAGAACGCTCTTCGATAAAGACTTCTTCGTTCTAAAAAAAAAAAAAAAATATTCGGTTTCGAATATGGATTCGAGATCAGTGTCCCCTGATTCGGTCTTGCCCCGAGTTCAGCAGCAGCATCTTCCTCCACCTCCTCCACCGCCGTCTCAAGACCAGACTCAAGTCCAGATGGTTCCCAGCACGACTTCCCCGATGGACCTCAGCTACCCGTTGGTCAGCAGACACATCGTCGACAACTCCAGCAGACAAAGCAGCAGCTGCAGCACCACAGCCTCCACGATGAACAGCAAATGCAGCAGTCCTTCCTCTGTGCGGTGCCACGGCGATGGCAACAACAACAACAACAACAACAGCAACAACAGCATCAGTTCTCCGGGAAGCACATCGTCAGAAGCACACCAAAGCATCAGACCTCCCTCTCGAAACGCCACTCTGTCGCCCGCAGACAGCAGGGGCCTGAACACCCTTCAGACGTCCCCTTCGGGTCATCCTCCACAGTCTCTCCCTTTGTCGCGGGACGCAGTGCCCCAGCAGCAGCACCTGCCTCCGACGTCGGAGACGCAACAGGGGCTGCGGCACACGCCCTTCTCCGTCATAGACATCCTTGACCCACACAAATTCACGGGGCGCGTCCAAGTCACGACGCCGGGGGAGGTCACGTCCTCCATAGACGACTCTCATCTTCACGCCGATACTTCGACTCTTTGTGGTAAGGATTTGTCGAGGGTTTTTTCTTCATGCGATATTTAATGGGAATTTTTAGAGATATTTTTATACTAGAATTATATTTTCATTGGATTTTTTAAGTACTTTTATACTAGAATTATATTTTCATTGAATTTTTTAAGTAAATTTTTATACTAGAATTATATTTTCATTGAATTTTTTAAGTATATTTTTATACTAGAATTATATTTTCATTGGATTTTATAAGTATATTTTTATACTAGAATTATATTTTCATTGGATTTTTTAAGTATATTTTTATACTAGAATTATATTTTCATTGAATTTTTTAAGTAATTTCAAAGGGTTTTACATAAGTGTCTTACTGGGATATTTTAATGGCCGTTATTACACTAGAATTATATCTGCATTGGGGTATTTTTACGCCCTAATTATATACTCATGGGATATTTAAAGGAATTTTATACTAGAATTATATCTCACTTGATTATTTAAGGGATTTTAAAGGGTATTACATGCGAATCATTTCTTTCAGGGATATTTTAAGGGTCGTTTTTACACTAGAATTATATCTGCATTGGATATTGCGAGGGATATTTTTACGCTATATTCATATGCTCATGGGATATTTAAAGGATATCTAAAGGATATTTTTGCATTCGAATCATATCTTCATTTGAAATTTTAAGGAATTTTAAATGGCATTTTTACAAACGAGTTACATATTCATGGGATATTTTTATTGAATTTTAAAGAATATTTTTACGCTCAAATTATATCTTCATGGGATATTTAAAGGAATTTTTAGGGATATTTTTACATTAGAATTATATCTTCATGGAATATTTAAAGGGATATTTTTACACTCAAATTATATCTTCATTTAATGATTTAAGGGATTTTTTACACTCAAATTATATATTCATAGGATATTTTAAGGAATTTTGAAGGATATTTTAAGGAATTTTGAAGCATATTTTAATGGAAGAATGTGTTGAAGAACCATAATAACTATCCTAAATTGGGGCAAACTTATTGACAAAGAAGGAGAAGAAGGAATATTTTAAGGAAAATATTTCTTATGGGCCTACTTGATATGTGACAATACTATTACCTTATTTCAATCTAATTTGTAGGGAATTAATATCTAGATAAAGGTGTTACTATTATTTCAATCTAATTTGTAGGGAAGGATGTCTAGATAAAGGTGTTACTATAGTTCCCTATTTCCTTTCCTCACGGGGCTATTTTTCCCTATTGGAGCCCTTGGGCATATAGCATCTAGCTTTTCCAACTGGGGTTGTAGCTTCGCTAGTAATAATAATAATAATAATAATAATAATAATAATAATAATAATAATAATAATAATTCGAAAAAAGGTTATTAGTAGTATGCAGTATTCTAGTTAAATGAATCATCGACAATAATTTAGCGGTAATATTCACGAAATAATTTATATGATATTGATCAAATTCCATTTCGTTTTATTCTGAATGCCTTTTGGAGTTACGGTTATGTATTTAGAAATTTAAATATTACAGATAATCGAAAAAACTCATTGGAAAAAAACGTTTTTTATTTAGTTTACATCTCATACTTTATTTTCATAAATTAATTTATTTCATTATCCTGCACCTCTATACATTTATAATGATGTGCAGGATAAATAACTTATATTTTCTGTAACTTAATCATATTCCAAATAAAACACGTAGTCTTTCTTCTATTGTCAGTTTAGGTTTTTTATTACTACAATTATTATTATTATTATATATATATATATATATATATATATATATATATATATATATATATATATATATATATATATATATATATATATATATAAATATATATTTGTAGGAACAATTAATAACCTTTAATTTTATCCTTGAAAAATGGTAAATATCGCTAAATTATCATATTATTAAAAATTTAAAACTAAAAATTTTAGAGGAAATATCTTGAAAATGTATGATGGTAAAAGGAAAACATCATTTACGAAAATTAAATTTTATTTTCGAAAATCTTTATTCCCCAAAAGTTTTTTTAATTGATATTTATAGAAGAGACAATTCTAAAGAATTATTGTATTCGATTTTAGTTCATCCTTTTTATTCAATATAAAATCAATACCAGCTTCTGTGAGAAATTGCTCGACGGCTGTGAAATTTTAACTTTTATTCTTAAAAGAATTACATGAAAATAAAACGCAATTATTTTTTTTTTCTGGAACACCCATCACATTGACTCAACCTGACCATTTCAATGGAAAGCCATTTATACATTTTTACGTTTGCCGTCATTGATTTTTATGTGAAAATATTTTTCCCAATGAAAATTGTGTTTACTGACAGGCTTCTATTCAAGTTTAACTTACCGATATATTTTTTTTTTGGGGGGGAAATATATTTAATTTTAAATAGAAAAATGCTCTTCCATATATAATGAAGAGCAAGTGTGTGGCTATATATATAAATATATTTATAGATTTGTTTTCCGGGAGAGAGAGTAGTCACAACCTAATGAGAGAGAGGGGGTGGGGTTGCATGTGTATGTGTGCATATCTAGCCATCATTTTTGACGGGTCGTGTACACTAGTATATTGGCGTAGAAACATGAGCGTTTAGTTCTAAAATTTCATTCAGATCGTTCCATATTTTTATAAACATATTTTGCTGTTGTTTGCTTTGAATTCATGAAAATTAAGACAGCCAGTAGGTCTATTATCTACAAGGAATAAATGAAAATATATTTCATGAAATTACTGAGACAAGTATAGATATGGAGAACATTTATCAAGAAAAATTATGAATTTCTATATATTTTACTATAAGTAATAATACCGAGGATAACAGTAATCATAATCATCCATTATCATGATAATGATGTTAATAATAAC
>NC_090728.1:50995050-50997550 GCF_036898095.1 Palaemon carinicauda | reverse complement strand
ACTCGTTTAAGGTCCAAATCCTAAAGACACAATATAGCGAAAAACGATAATTTTTCGAGAAAGTAAGATACTCATTTAAGATCCACATTCTGAAGACAATATGCCGAAAAACGAGAGTATTTCAAGAAAGTACAATACTCGTTTAAGGTCCAAATCCCTAAGAGACAATATGGGGAAAACCGATAATTTTTAAAGAAAGTATGACAGTTATTTAAGGTCCACATTCTGAAGACAATAAGCCGAAAACCGAAAGCTTTTCAAGAAATTACAATACTCGTTTAAGGTCCAAATCCCAGAGAGACCCAATGGCGAAAACCGATAATTTTTCGAGAAAGTAAGATACTCATTAAGGTTCACGTTATGAAGACAATATACCGAAAACATAGAACTTTTCGACAAAATACTTATTTGCGGTGCACACCCTAAAGAGAGACTATGCCAAAACAGAGAATTTTTCAAGAAAGTAAGATACTTATTTCAGGTGCAGATTCTAAAGAGACAAGACACTAAAGCCGAGAATTTTTCAAGAAATTGTTATTTATTTGAGTTTGAGATTCTGAAGACAAAATGCCGAAAACCAAGAGCTTTTCAAGAAAGTATGATACTCGTATGAGGTCCGTATCTCAGACAATATAGCTAAAACCGAGAACTTTTCCAGAAAGTAAGATACACAAAACAATCAAAAAGAGTATATTCGTGTTCTGCCAGATGTAGAAGAAACAAAACAGACCAGGAACAAAGTAGGAAAAACCCTAGTGCAAATGGCCTTCAATCCTCTACCATTTGCATGTTGTTAAAGGCCACCAATTAGATCTATTGTAAACACCAGGCGAGTGTTGATGGAGCAGCAATAAGCCGAAATGCGATTTTGGAAAGTCACTTTTTCGTTATATGTCATCTTTCGTTTAATGGATTTCTTTTGAATATACGATGTATTATTTTTGACGTCGAATAACCTCAGAATTTAATAAAATGGAAGTAAATGTAAATTATCTTCATCGATAACGTATATGGATATATCCATATATACAATCATGCATACTTCGTCCAAGTATTATTTATATATATATACATATATATATATATATATATATATATATATATATATATAAATATATATATATATAAATATATATATATATATATATATAAATATATATATATATATATATATATAAATATATATATATATATATATATATAAATATATATATATATATATATATATATATATATATATATATATATATATGTATATAATATATATATGTATGTATATATATATATATGTAAATACATATATATATATATATATATATATATATATATAAATATATAAACACATATATGTATATATATATATATATATATATATATATATATATATATATATATATGTACATATCTACATGTATATATGTGTGTATATATATATATATATATATATATATATATATATATATATAATCTGAAAGAGAGAGAGAAAGAGAAACATGATTTTTTCTTAAGAAGTTACTGAAAATGATTGTCATTCTAACACTGATTACTATGTAGTTGATTGTTTTCTCTACGTTTTTGTCCTCCTTATCAATCCTTTAATTGTTATCACTGATATTAATAAAAGCGTTTTTTTTTATGAAAAACCTCTATATATTACATTAGACATTTCCTATGAAAACCCTCTATATATTACATCGTACATTTCCTATGCAAATTTTTCCTATGAATTCTAGTGTGGAATTCATCTATCTGACAACCTTGGATTCCATTTTAGACTACTTAGAATACATTGTTGAGGTGTTTTTGTATTCTAGTCTCGTACTTCACGAATTAGTTTAACGAACTAAAAGACAATTATGCCTTTACCATCATAAGGCTCAATACTACATAGTATTCTAGAAGCTTTATTCCTGCTGTGACCAGATTGTGGAATGATCTTCCTATTCAGGCGGTCGAATCAGTGTAACTTTTGAAGTTCAAACTCGCAGCGAATGTTTTTATGTTGAAAAGGCTGACATGAGTCTGTCTTCATAGTTTATATATGACATCTATTTTACCGTTCTTACTGATCATAAAATGCTTTATATTAATCATTGATTATTTCTCCTTTGGTTCATTATCTCCTTACTTCTTTTCCTCACTGGGTTATTTTTCCCTATTGTAATCCTTGGGCTTATAGCATCTTGCTTTCCCAACTAGGGTTGTAACTTAGCAAATAATAAAAATAATGATAATAATAATAATAGTAATAATGCTATTTACTATAATTATTATTATTATTATTATTATTATTATTATTATTATTATTATTATAATTATTATTATTATTATTATTGGGACTTTATCCTGCATGCCTTTCCCTACTAGAAGGCTAAGAAGTTGTATGTTAAAAAAAAAAAAAAAAAATGAGGGAACAGTAGGTTATAACCTAATAAACTAAGGACTGTTTTTGAAAGAACACGAATATACAATATATTGTATATACTGTATATTGTATACT
>NC_090728.1:50985050-50990050 GCF_036898095.1 Palaemon carinicauda | reverse complement strand
GCAGTTCGTATGTACTTTGTTTTCTTTTACAACGTCCTCGTGAATTTTATAGCATTGCCGAAGTTACCTAAGGTCAAAGAAAAAACAGCTAGTAAGCACACTTAAAAATTCTCATTAAAAAAGCGGTAAATGTCTGGCAACATTTATTCCAGGATTTTTACCGTTTTAAATTCGGATATATTGACGTAAAGGAGTGATATTACGATCACCAACCCGTAAAAGATAATAATAAAGTAAGGTAAAATTACGGTCGCCTGTATTTTACTGAAATACGGTTGATAACAGTATATTTTCACGGAGAATTTCCGATTAAAATTACGGTTTTTTCCAACAGTGCAGAAAGCAACTAAAGAAAAAAGAACTAAGAAGAGAGGGAAACAGGAAAAAGAGTACAAAGCTGGAGCATTCTAACTAAAATCTGGTAGCAAATAGAGGCAGCTGGCAACTCATGACGTGTGCCCGAGTGTACCCTCAAGCATGAGAACTCTACCCTAAGACAGCGGAAGGCCTTGGTACAGAGGCTATGACACTACTTAAGACTAGAGAACAATGGTTTGATTTTGGAGTGTCCTCCTCCTAGAAAAGCTGCTTACCATAGCTAGAGTCTCTTCTACCCTTACCTAGAGGAAAGTGACTACTAAGCGTATTAGTACACTTAACATTGATAAAATGGAATGATCGACTGAATTATTATTATTATTATTATTATTATTATTATTATTATTATTATTATTATTAGCTAAGCTATAGCCCTAGTTGGAAAAGCAGGATGCTATAAGCCCAAGGGCCCCAACAGGGAAAATAGCCTAATGAGGAAAGGAAATAAGGAAATAAACTACAATAGAAATTTAAGAACAATAATAACATTAAAATAAATCTTTCATATATATATATATATATATATATATATATATATACACACACAATATATATATATATATATATATATATATATATATATACATACATATATAAATTAATAGAAATTCTAAAATGACAAGAGAATAATCTGATTGATATAATTAAGGGTATACCATATGATTGAAATTGTTGCGTAATTATATCAAAGAACGAAAATAATGACTGTTGTGTGCATTATATGACTTATGACATATAGATACACACATTTTGAAAACAATATTCATAAGCAAAATAATCTTTCAAAATCTTAGAAGGTCTTGAACCAGCCTTTCATGTAGGACCACCCTGACCCAATTAAGATACAGAATACTTTAGTTTTTAGTAAAGACTAAATTACCAAGTCCAAAGCATCAATGAGATCGTTGGCGTTATCATTTGAGTATAAAGCCAATATCTGCATTGATTGGTTATTATTATTATTATTATTATTATTATTATTACTTGCTAAGCTACAGCCCTAGTTGGAAAAGCAGGATGCTATAAGCCCAAGGGCTCCAATAGGAAAAATAGGTCAGTGAGGAAAGGAAATAAGGAAATATACTGCTAAAGAAGGTTAAGAATAATAACAACATTAGAATAAATCCATCATATATAAACTATAAAAAATTCAAAATAACAAGAGGAAGAGAAGCCAGATAGAATAGTGTGCCCGAGTGTACCCTCAAGCATGAGAACTCTACCCTAAGACAGTGGAAGACCATGGTACAGAGGCTATGACACTACTTAAGACTAGAGAACAATGGTTTGATTTTGGAGTATCCTCCTCCTAGAAAAGCTGCTTACCATAGCTAGTCTCTCTTCTACCCCTACCTAAAGGAAAGTGGCTTATGAACAATGACAGTGTAGTAACCCCTTGGGTGAAAAAGACTTGTTAGGTAGTCTCAGTGTTGGCAGGTGTATGAGGACAGAGGAGAGTATATAAAGAATAGGCCAGACTGTTCGGTGTATGTAGAGACAATGGGAAAATGAACACTAACCAGAGAGAAGGATCCAATGTAGTACTGTCTGGCCAAAGTACACCATAATTCTCTAGCGGTATTATCTCAACTATGCTATGGCTCTTACTTGTCTCACATCTCATGATTTACTTTGCTTAAGAACATTATTATTATTATTAAAAGGTGATAATTAACCAGCCTAATGAGTCAAGCTTGGCTCTTAAAGAGCTGGCCTGCTTAAGACCTGTGTATCTAATTATCCAGTTGTAAAAATGCCCCCTTTCTGAGTGAAAATACCTTAACGTATTGAAAGGATTTGCGTATGGTTGCGTATGATTGGTTTGCTGTGAGCAATTAAGACGATTATCTCTCACTATCACCAATTCACACTGGTCAGCTTGGCGATAAAAACTGGTCAAAACCCAGGCATGAATTGACAAGTCTAAGGCTTTTGCCCTACAGTGAACTAGAAACGGCTGCATTTGTTGTTGTTTTTGTATAAAATACAGTGTACATCCATATATTAATTTCTTCTGTGCGTAACTTTCACAGACGGCACCCATAGTAGGTCGGTTAGAAGACTAAATATTTATGTCCAGGATGTAATCAAGTAACTATACAGTACGTACGCAATTTAATAAATCTACTTAGTGGCCAAATCATACCGGATCTACCAAATATCCCTAGTGGACAAATTGTGCCGCCTGAGCTACCAAATCTATCCAGTGGACGAATCGGTCACGAAATACCTAATTTCTGCAGTGGGCAAATTGTATTCATGCAGTAAATGTAAATAGAAATAATAATTGATTTGGATTTACTCTATTCTCCTAAATTTGATTCTATTTTGTAAATTTTGATTTGGTAGTTGTTTGAATTTTCGGCTGTGATATATGAATATTTGCTTATTATAATGGCATAAATAATATATATTATAAGAAAAAATATATTTTTATCTGATATCGATTTGAATGAAAAATAATTTTTGGTGTTCAAATGATTGGTGTACTGTTTTAAATATGCACACAGCCCTCTTGATTTAACATCAATTCACGTAACAAGAAATAAATGAATTCTTTTATTTTAGAGTTTTGGGTGTACGAGAAGTAATAGATATCGAAAAGTACATTTCTCTCTCTCTCTCTCTCTCTCTCTCTCTCTCTCTCTCTCTCTCTCTCTCTCTCTCTCTCAAGACTGGAAGATGAAAAATACACCGGAAGATGCATTAGCAACTCTCTGGTGGATATACGAGGTGCCTCACACTGAGGGACCTGGGGGAACCCAAACATAAAATAAGGAAGGTAAGGTAAGGATAAGGATTAGCTTCATATAAGGCTATTTCGCAGGAATATTTTCTTGAGTAACAGTGCCTGTAGTGTATATAAATTCATTTAAGAAACTAACATATTCCTCAGAATATATAAGTTCTATTCGTTTTGTTATTGAAAATCATTATAAATAGGAGGGCTTTGTAATACAGTAGGTGTTGATAGTAGCACCATAAGTCAGTTATATACGTGTCAATCAAAATGTATTTTTGACGTTATTTTTAGCAACCTTTATATTTTCGACATCTGTACACGAACCTACTGCAAGTGGATTAATGAAGCTAAGTCAGTCTCTCTCTCTCTCTCTCTCTCTCTCTCTCTCTCTCTCTCTCCCAGCTAATCATCACGGACGAAGCAGATTGAAAATAATGCCGGTCATAACTACATCCATTAATAAATCCGGCCATATCGAAACCACTTAATTAGGCCGACTCGAAACTTGCCCACGGAGCTTTTGGCAGAGTAATGACGAAAGTACAGAGGACGACGGGACATACGCAAAAGGATTTCGCTGCGATATTGGGTAATGGCACGCGCCCGATGCATTACTTGTTTGTGGACGAATATAGATATGCATCAAGTCGAATTGATGGCATTAAATGGATGTGTGTTTTAGTTTGTGATTAATTGCCCTGATGCGTGTGTAGGAGTTGCGAGGCAAAATGTCTCTGTGTGTGTGATGTAACGTTGATCCTTTATAGTGAGTCGATATGTACTCACTTGTCACTTGTGTGTGTGTGTATATATATATGTATATATGTATGTATATATATATATATATATATATATATATATATATATATATATATATATATACATATTTATTTATTTATTTATATATATGTGTGTGTATATGTATGTATATATACATACATATATATATATATATATGCATATATGTATATATTTATATATACCATATATATATATATATATATATATATATATATATATATATATATATATATATATATACCACATATATATATATACCACACATATATATATATATATATATATATATATATATATATATATATATATATGTGTGTGTGCATGTATATACAGTATATGTATATATGCATATATATATCTATATCTATATCTATATCTATATCTATATCTATATATATATACATATATATATATATATATATATCATATATATATGTATATATACAGTATATATAAATATATATCATATCATATATATATGTATATAAATATATTACTTTTCATATAGTTTATTTCTTAATTCCTTTTCTCACTAGGCTATTTTTTACTGTTGAAACCCTAAGGTTTATAGCAAATAACTTTTCCAACTAAGATTGTAGAGTAGCTAATAATAATAATAATAATAACAATAATAATAATGATAATAATAATAATAATATATCTGAGATGGGATACCTTAACATTTTGAAAATGTTTAAATGGTTTATGTATGGCCACGATCAGCAAAGCTGTACTAGCAGGGTCACCTATACTAGGTTGGTTTGCTGTGAGCGATCAGACTAAAGTCTCCCACCATCACTAAGTGGCCAGCGTGGTGATGCACATGAGCCAGCCAAACCCCACACATGAATAAGGATATGTCTTGGGCCTTTGTCCTATCCGTGACTAGAAACGGCTGCATTTGTTGTTGTTGTGTATATATATATATATATATATATATATATATATATATATATATATATATATATATATATATTAGAATAAAATCTTACTTTAAGTACTGACCCGCTGAATTTCAGGTTCTCATGATAGACGTACCTAGTCTAAGCAAGACTGATGCCTTGGAGCATAATACCAA
>NC_090728.1:50975050-50977550 GCF_036898095.1 Palaemon carinicauda | reverse complement strand
TCCTTAATAAGTTCTTTTTTAAAAATTATTTAAATTTTTCATAACCTATTTCCTCATCATTATTATCATTATTATCATCATCATCATCATCATCATTATCATTATTATTATTATCATTGTTATTATTACTATTACTACTACTACTACTACTACTACTACTACTAGCTATGCTACAACCTTAGTTGAAAAATCAGGATGCTATAAGCCCAAGGTCTCCAACAGGGAATAATATTCTTATATATTGGATTATAAGCCTAAACTTGGTGATATTGTTCATTTTTGAAGAGAAATATAAATGTTTTTTTATTTTTTTCATGAAAGGATAGTTTGGTGTTAATGTTATTGGTGTCTTGTGTTCGTTATTTTCTTCCATATTTTTTTTTCTTCAATGAGGAACTGAATTTCCGGTGCTGTCGGCCTCAGCATAAAATGAATCACCTTACAATAGTTCGTTTTAAATAATAATAGAGTGTTTAGATGTATAAGTCTAAATAATTTACAAACAGCACAAAAACTTCGGCCACAACAACCTTGAATCCCTATTTATTCAATTTTTTTTTTTTTTTTTTGTCTGTTGAGGACCCTTCTAGTAACCACCCTTCATTTCACAATTTTATATCAAAGAAAGTCCTGTTAATCATCTTGTAACTTGAATATCTTAAGAAACGTGTCATTTAGCCATCTGGATAATTTTAAAACCCCTGATTATATATAAAACTTTAAAAAAATTTTAAGATTCATAATCTAATTTTGAAATCATGATTCCATAAAAAAAACTGTCAAAAACTCGTAAAAACCTTAAAAACCCTATTATTTAGCTAACAGGATAATTTTCAAACCGTTGATAGCATAAAAAACTTTAAAAAACTCTTAAAACCCTTAAAAAACATATTTTGCGAACTGGATCGTTTTGAAACCCTTGATAGCCCAGAACACTTCCAAAAACTCTTAGAAACCTTAAGAATCCTATTATTTAGCTAACTGGATCGTTTTGAAACCCTTGATGGCACAGAACACTTTCAAAAACTCTTAGAAACCTTAAGAATCCTATTATTTAGCTAACTGGATCGTTTTGAAACCCTTGATAGCCCAGAACACTTCCAAAAACTCTTAGAAACCTTAGGAATCCTATTATTTAGCTAACAGGATCATTTTGAAACTTCAAAAACCATAGAAAACTTTCGAAAAATCTTATAAAAATCACAAATCTGAATTTGAAACCCCTGATTCCATAGAAAACTTTCGAAAACACTCAAAAATCTCCTGAAGCTAATTTTGAAAACCCTGATTCCATAGAAAAATATCCAAAAACCCTTTTTCACATTCATATTCCAATTCCTGGCATGCCGAGACACCCACTGAAAAAGTCGAAGCATTGCAACCTGCAAACTACTGCATCATTTCAGTAATGAAAGATTGCAGATGGCACCTGACATGCATATCCTATTGACTGATGAATTATTTGTGAGAATTATTGGACTATAAAGCACCGGGAGAAACATCAAAGACCGAGGCAGCGCCGATATTAAAAAGGGAAATATTCATTCAATCATATACGATGGGATTTTGACATTTCTGTTTCCTGTTTTCTGATTTGGAGTCGGGACAGGTGAGTTGTGGCCTCGGAGCCCCTGATGTCCGTTGTTGTCTGTTGTCTGTGCGTCTATTTTTGTCTGATTAGATTAGGTCTCTCTCTCTCTCTCTCTCTCTCTCTCTCTCTCTCTCTCTCTCTCTCTCTCTCTCTCTCTCTCTCTCTCTCTCTCTTATATATGTATATATATATGTATATATATATATAATATATATATATATATATATATATATATATATATATATATATATATATATATACTCACACACACACGCACATATATAAATATATATATATATATATATATATATATATAAATTTCTACCTCATACCTGGGATCGAACGCTAGCCCCTTCTAATGAAAGGCCAGGTCGAAACCAACCATGTCACGAGAGCCCATAAAAGAAATTGGAACCTGACCGCTACCAGCTGTCCGAGGATTTACCTGGCGAGACATCAGTCTCTTACCAGCGAGTTTTACCCAATTTCCCGGGCCACCACGTGACACAATTGGTAGTAATTCATTCAAATTACCCCTAATGAGTCAATATGGATTAATATCAACACAACATCGTGTTCAAATAGAAATAAATTTCTACCTCATACCTGGGATCGAACGCTAGCCCCTTCTAATGAAAGGCCAGGTCGAAACCAACCATGTCACGAGAGCCCATAAAAGAAATTGGAACCTGACCGCTACCAGCTGTCCGAGGATTTACCTGGCGAGACATCAGTCTCTTACCAGCGAGTTTTACCCAATTTCCCGGGCCACCACGTGACACAATTGGTAGTAATTCATTCAAATTACCCCTAATGAGTCAATATGGATTATTATCAACACAACATCGTGTTCAAATAGAAATAAATTTCTACCTCATACCTGGGATCGAACGTTAGCCCCTTCTAATG
>NC_090728.1:50932550-50967550 GCF_036898095.1 Palaemon carinicauda | reverse complement strand
CTCAGGGAGAGGGAGAGGAGGGAGGAGAGGAGGGGGAGGGGGGAGAGGAGGTAGGGCCTGACATTGGGTACAAACCTTGTCTTTCAATCAGAGATGAATCAGTTCGACTTTTTAGCTCACATGAGGGATATGCCCTGATATTCGCAATTGCTGTAGTAGTAGTAGTAGTAGTAGTAGTAGTGGTGGTGGTACCAATAGCAGTCATCTCTTTCAATCAGAGATGAATCAATTGACTTTTAAGTTCACATGAGGGATATGCCCTGACAACTGCGATTGCTGTAGTAGTAACATTAATGGTAGTGATAGTACTAGTAATAGTAGTAGTAGTAATACCAATATCAATCAACTCTTCCAATCAGTGATGAATCAATTGACTTTTAAGTTCACCTAAGGAATATGCCCTGACATCCGCA
This sequence comes from Palaemon carinicauda, assembly GCF_036898095.1. NCBI lineage: Eukaryota > Metazoa > Arthropoda > Malacostraca > Decapoda > Palaemonidae > Palaemon > Palaemon carinicauda. Next base: position 50,967,137 of record NC_090728.1, on the reverse strand, counting down.
ATTGCTGTAGTAGTAACGGCAGTAGTACTGAAAGTAGTAGTAATAGTAGTAGTAGCACCAATAGCAGTCATCTCTCCAAGCAAAGTAGGAGACCAAACCATTCCTTCACCCACCCCCTCCCCCCTAAAAACAAAATAATAAAACCAGATAAGAGAATTTATGCTCCTGAGTTCCCCATTGGGAGGCAAACATGATTGCTGTAGTAACGGCAATAGTAGTGAAAGTAGTAATAGTAATAATAGCACCAATAGCAGTCATCTCTCCAAGCAAAGTAGGAGACCAAACCATTCCTTCACCCACCCCTCCCCCCTTAAAAATAAAATAATAAAACCCAGATAAGAGAATTTATGCTCCTGAGTTCCCCATTGGGAGGCAAACAAGATTGCTGTAGTAACGGCAGTAGTAGTGAAAGTAGTAGTAATAGTAGTAGTAGCACCAATAGCCATCATCTCTCCAAGCAAAGTAGAAGACCAAACCATTCCTTCACCCACTCCCTCCCCCCTTAAAAATAAAATAAAACCAGATAAGAGAATTTATGCTCCTGAGTTCCCCATTGGGAGGCAAACATGATTGATGTAGTAACGGCAGTAGTAGTGAAAGTAGTAGTAATAGTAGTAATAGTAGTAGTAGCACCATTAGCAGTCATCTCTCCAAGCAAAGTAGAAGACCATACCATTCCTTCAATTACCCCCTCCCCCCTAAAAATAAAATAATAAAACCAGATAAGAGAATTTATGCTCCTGAGTTCCCCATTGGGAAGCAAACATGATTCGGTATTTGCCTTCAAAAAATGCATTTGTCACAGAGAGGAGAATAAATACGGGCAAATTGACTCGATTGTATGAACGGGGGGAAAAGCGCAGAAACGAACTCAAAATTCCTATAGTACGTAATGAATTGAGCTTACATAGGCTTGAGCCTATAAATACTGGAAAATGTTTTATGAATGATTAATAGACGCCAGCGCATGGGACAATGGCATTAACAATTACTGGTTCATCAAAGGGAATGAATATTTTAGTTTTAATCTTCTACATGTTCAAATTCTCTCTGTTGATTCAATGACATTATTATTTCGCCCCCTTTTTTTTTCAAATGGGACGCAGAGAGGGAGGGAGGGACGCGCAGAGCGAGGTACACGGATAGAGAGGGACCCCTTTTCGGTAGGGGATGGAAGGGAGAGAGGGAATAGGAGGTAGGAAGGGAGAGGGGGCGTAGGAGGTAGGAAGGGAGAGAGGGAATAGGAGGTAGGAAGGGAGAGGGGGCGTAGGAGGTAGGAAGGGAGAGGGGGCGTAGGAGGTAGGAAGGGAGAGGGGGCATAGGAGGTAGGAAGGGAGAGAGGGCGTAGGAGGTAGGTAGGTAGGGAGGTAGGGGGAAGGACACAGATTGGAAAGATGGAACTACGGTTTTGTTGGTTTGTAATTGGCTGTTTGATTGGCACAGGAAAAAAAAAAAGGTGATTCAAACCGACTGAATTCGGTGATTAGGTAATCGACAGTACATTTTCCAATCTTTTCCATAGTTCTAATATTTTTGGAATTTATTTCGTTTTTTGGATTTGACATCAATTAACTTATCATTTCTTTTCATGAATTTGAAAAGGTAAAAGTGGATTACGAGTTTATGGCCATTTCAATTTATCTAAATTTAATCTAATTGTGATTAGCTTGAATAATTATAAGGATTCTAATTTATATACAACAACAACAACAACCTCAACAACAAACGCAGCCATTTTAATCACAACGCTGGCCAACTACGGATTGGTGAGTGTGGGAGACTTTTGTCTGATCGCTCACAGCAAACCAACATAGTATGGGTGGCCCTTTTTATGTCCAACTTTTCTGATCATGGCGATACATAAACCCTTTCACCACGTTAAGGTATCCCCACTCAAAAAGGGCTAGTTTATATATATATATATATATATATATATATATATATATATATATATATATATATATCAAATAAGCCATATATCATATTAACACATTAAAGACTGGATTCTCTTAACCTCGGGATCAGAGCCTGAGGCGAAATCACTCAAAGACTAGAGTACCTGTCCGGCCGGGCTTCGAACCCTGGGTCATGATACTTGTGTGACATTGACCATACCTCTCAGCCACGAAGAAAGATAAAAGTCAATGACAATTCTCCTGTACATATACCTGTCGAATTCAGGTTTTTTTTACTTAGAATTGAAATCAACCCATCTTCACCATCGTAGCTAATTGGTAGGTTTGTGACTTGGTATTCGATTAATGATATATATATATATATATATATATATATATATATATATATATATATATATATATGAGTGTGTATATCTAATATATATATTTATATATATATGATATATATAACATATATATATATATATATATGAGTGTATATATAATATATATATTTATATATATATGATATATAACATATATATATATATATATATATATATATATATGAGTGTATATATAATATGTATATTTATATATATATGATATATATAACATATATCTATCTATCTATATACCAAGGCACTTCCCCCAATTTTGGGGGGTAGCCGACACCAACAATGAAACAAAACAAAAAGGGGACCTCTACTCTCTATGTTCCTTCAGCCTAATCAGGGACTCAGCCGAGTTCAGCTGGTACTGCTAGGGTGCCACAGCCCAACCTCCCACATTTCCACCACAGATGAAGCTTCATAATGCTGACTCCCCTACTGCTGCTACCTCCGCGGTCATCTAAGGCCCCGGAGGAAGCAGCAGGGCCTACTGGAACTGCGTCACAATCGCTCGCCATTCATTCCTATTTCTAGCACGCTCTCTTGCCTCTCTCACATCTATCCTCCTATCACCCAGAGCTTTCTTCACACCATCCATCCACCCAAACCTCGGCCTTCCTCTTGTACTTCTCCCCTCAACTCTTGCATTCATCACCTTCTTTAGCAGACAACCATTTTCCATTCTCTCAACATGGCCAAACCACCTCAACACATTCATATCCACTCTAGCCGCTAACTCATTTCTTACACCCGTTCTCTCTCTCACCACTTCGTTCCTAACCCTATCTACTCGAGATACACCAGCCATACTTCTCAGACACTTCATCTCAAACACATTCAATTTCTGTCTCTCCATCACTTTCATTCCCCACGACTCCGATCCATACATCACAGTTGGTACAATCACTTTCTCATATAGAACTCTCTTTACATTCATGCCCAACCCTCTATTTTTTACTACTCCCTTAACTGCCCCCAAAACTTTGCAACCTTCATTCACTCTCTGACGTACATCTGCTTCCACTCCACCATTTGCTGCAACAATAGACCCCAAGTACTTAAACTGATCCACCTCCTCAAGTAACTCTCCATTCAACATGACATTCAACCTTGCACCACCTTCCCTTCTCGTACATCTCATAACCTTACTCTTACCCACATTAACTCTCAACTTCCTTCTCTCACACACCCTTCCAAATTCTGTCACTAGTCGGTCAAGCTTCTCTTCTGTGTCTGCTACCAGTACAGTATCATCCGCAAACAGCAACTGATTTACCTCCCATTCATGGTCATTCTCGCCTACCAGTTTTAATCCTCGTCCAAGCACTCGAGCATTCACCTCTCTCACCACTCCATCAACATACAAGTTAAACAACCACGGCGACATCACACATCCCTGTCTCAGCCCCACTCTCACCGGAAACCAATCACTCACTTCATTTCCTATTCTAACACATGCTTTACTACCTTTGTATAAACTTTTCACTGCTTGCAACAACCTTCCACCAACTCCATATAACCTCATCACATCCCACATTGCTTCCCTATCAACTCTATCATATGCTTTCTCCAGATCCATAAACGCAACATACACCTCCTTACCTTTTGCTAAATATTTCTCGCATATCTGCCTAACTGTAAAAATCTGATTCATACAACCCCTACCTCTTCTAAAACCACCCTGTACTTCCAAGATTGCATTCTCTGTTTTATCCTTAATCCTATTAATCAGTACTCTACCATACACTTTTCCAACTACACTCAACAAACTAATACCTCTTGAATTACAACACTCATGCACATCTCCCTTACCCTTATATAGTGGTACAATACATGCACAAACCCAATCTACTGGTACCATTGACAACACAAAACACACATTAAACAATCTCACCAACCATTCAAGTACAGTCACACCCCCTTCCTTCAACATCTCAGCTTTCACACCGTCCATACCAGATGCTTTTCCTACTCTCGTTTCATCTAGTGCTCTCCTCACTTCCTCTATTGTTATCTCTCTCTCATTCTCATCTCCCATCACTGGCACCTCAACACCTGGAACAGCAGTTATATTTGCCTCCCTATTATCCTCAACATTCAGCAAACTTTCAAAATATTCCGCCCACCTTTTCCTTGCCTCCTCTCCTTTTAACAACCTTCCATTTCCATATATATATATATATATATCATGAAATCGTAAAATAATGTAGAAACTATTAGCGTTGCAGCTAAACAATTCCTTCCGTTAACAGCTACATTAGATTATTTCGACATTAGTCTTGTTCAAGTCACCGATGAAAGAAAATGTAGTTTCAGTTATAACACCATACATGAGTTATACCGGCCTAAAGGACATTCAGTGAGAGAGAGAGAGAGAGAGAGAGAGAGAGAGAGAGAGAGAGAGAGAATCAAATTGTTTGAACTTACTGTAGTCAATGAGGTAACCTACTAACACAGAAACTCCTTTCTAGACATTTATGCCTATCAAAATTTTGTTAAGTATTATTATGAAATATTTCCAATAAAACTGATTGTATCATGCTTCTATAAGCTCATCGTTATTTTTCAAAAGCTAGAATAAAGGCTAAAAACTTTTTCTCAGGTTTTAGATATTCATAGATTGCAGCATTTTGTAATACGTAAGGATTCTTTACTGTAAAATATTTCGCTATTCAGATTGAAGGGGATGCTCCGTGTTAGTCATTAGACCCTAAGCCACTTGCCCTTTTTTCCGACCCTAAGCCACTTGCCCTTATTTCCGACCCTAAGCCACTTGCCCTTATTTCCGACCCTAAGCCACTTGCCCTTATTTCCGACCCTAAGCCACTTGCCCTTATTTCCGACCCTAAGCCACTTGCCCTTTTTTCCGACCCTAAGCCACTTGCCCTTATTTCCGACCCTAAGCCACTTGCCCTTTTTTCCGACCCTAAGCCACTTGCCCTTTTTTCCGACCCTAAGCCACTTGCCCTTATTTCAGACCCTAAGCCACTTGCCCTTTAAGCCACTTGCCCTTTTTTCCGACCCTAAGCCACTTGCCCTTATTTCCGACCCTAAGCCACTTGCCCTTTTTTCCGACCCTAAGCCACTTGCCCTTATTTCAGACCCTAAGCCACTTGCCCTTTTTTCAGACCCTATGCCACTTGCCCTTTTTTCAGACCCTATGCCACTTGCCCTTTAAGCCACTTGCCCTTTTTTCCGACCCTAAGCCACTTGCCCTTATTTCCGACCCTAAGCCACTTGCCCTTATTTCAGACCCTAAGCCACTTGCCCTTTTTTCAGACCCTAAGCCACTTGCCCTTTAAGCCACTTGCCCTTATTTCCGACCCTAAGCCACTTGCCCTTTTTTCCGACCCTAAGCCACTTGCCCTTTTCTCCGACCCTAAGCCACTTGCCCTTTTCTCCGACCCTAAGCCACTTGCCCTTTTTTCAGACCCTAAGCCACTTGCCCTTTTTTCAGACCCTAAGCCACTTGCCCTTATTTCCGACCCTAAGCCACTTGCCCTTATTTCCGACCCTAAGCCACTTGCCCTTTTTCAGACTAAGCCACTAGCCCTTTTTTCAGACCCTAAGCCACTAGCCCTTTTTTCAGACCCTAAGCCACTTGTCCTTTAAGCCACTTGCCCTTTTTTCAGAACCTAAGCCACTTGCCCATTTTCAGACCCTAAGCCACTTGCCCATTTTCAGACCCTAACCCACTTGCCCCTTGCCATTTTTTCAGACCCTAAGCCACTTCCCCTTTATTCAGACCCTAAGCCACTTGCCCTTTATTCAGACCCTAAGCCACTTGCCCTTTATTCAGACCCTAAGCCACTTGCCCTTTTTCAGACCCTAAGCCACTTGCCCTTTATTCATATTTATTTATTTATTTACATTCCCTTTTCGTTAAGCTTTGCTGTCTCACCTCTTTGATTGCGGCCAAGAATGGTTAGCACTGAAATTTGAACAAACTTACAAACATATAAAGTAATATCTTTGCTTCATTGCTAATTCAATCTTTATCCAAAGCGTTTTATTCACTTCATAATTATCGAGGCCAAATGGCAAAATTGGAGATAGTTATCACAGGTTATATATTACTACTATTTTGTTGGATTTCATTGCTGATCCGAATAATGTCATCCCAGGTATAAATTGGTCCCATCATTTCATGAAGTTGTGAAAAAGAGCAATCGTGTTTGCACAAATAATTCCAACAAAGCCATTTGACGCATTAACTATATAAAAAAAAATAATCTGAACGCAAATATTGTAACAAATAACTCATTTGCAAAAATGAGGGACACCACCTGTACGAGGCTTTGTTAGAGAGCGGAATTTTATGCAAAATGCTTAAATAGTTGATACATAATCATTTCCCTAAACAATGTCTCTAAATTATTTACCACCAACATACAAAAGAAATTGCATTTTTCAGGATAGATATTAGTGAAATCGCATCCAAAAAAATAAAGAACTGTACAATTCATGTTAATGTTAATATAGTTTCTTTATGAAAAGCACAATGCTATGATAAATCATAATGCATTGCATACAGCTATTGCATACGGCCTGAAAATAAACATGTCATTATGATTATAATTATCATTAAATATTGTTGTCAAAGAGACTCGGGCAAAGGACTCATTATATAGCACAAACAATAATATTTCTGAAATATTTATCTGTGAAGGCAGAATAGAAGGCATTTTTGGACCTCAACTAGAAAAGAACCGGAGGGAAAACATAGATAATTAGGAAGGATCAAATAAAAATGATTTCGAAATTTAACTATTAGATGTGTTATGAAATTCAACTTTTGGATAAATCATCATCATCATCATCTACGCCTAATGACGCAAAAGGCCTAAGTTAGTTTTCGTCAGTCTTCTCTAGAGCTTTTAAATCAATACTTCTCTAATAATTATCATCTACATCACGCTTCAGAGTCCTCAGCCACGTAAGCCTGGGTCTTCAAACTCTTCTAGTGCCTTGTGGAGCCCAGTTGAACGTTTGGTGAACTAATCTCCTGTGGAGTGCTAAGAGCATGCCCAAACTATCTCCATCTACCCTTCACCATGATCTCATCCACATATGGCACTCAAGTAATCTCTGATTGTCATTTTTTAAACCATGTCCTGCCACTTGGCTACTCGTATTCTTTGGATAAATATCACTTCAGAATTATCTATAAATCAAGTACCTAGAATTTTGTTTAGAAACTCATTTGATATATTTTGAGGTTTATCGAATATTTAAAGCGGATTTCATATCCACATCCGATATATTTTCATACTTATATACGTATATAATCCATGTACTCTTACACATACAAGCCAACACGCGCGCGCTCACACGCATAGAACGACTGCATTTTAACAAAATAGATTGATCAAATTTGGTAAATTTAGCTATATTAACCTTCTAGCTAGAGACCTATTGTAAATAAGCCCTTAAAAAAAGTAATTTCTCACTATGGTACCACATAGCCTTGAGAAAACTAGATTTCAGATTCTGAAACGGCCTCAAATCTTGTCACCTAGAAGTCGTGTTATCAGCTATCATCCTTGGTTATACTTAATTGATTTTGAGATATTGCTCTTAAGTTTTATATCAGCGACGCTTAACAGAACAGAATGTCCTTTCAGCTTTGAACATTACAAAATTTAGGTCTCTTATCTAAGTACTGGGAATCACCTTTCAGCTTTACATAAAAAAAGGAAAGTATTTCAGAGAAACTTGCTTACATAAAACATTTAATTTCAAGAATATGTCAATCACGTTCTTAGCATCCTATTTGATTTCAGGGCTGTCTTCTTGACATAGGCTGTTTCAACATGCATGTTCAAAAATTACGGTAATCAAATTTCATTTCTTAAGAAGTTGCCTCCAAACGCTGGTCGTTTAAGAGCATCTGCAACCATTACCCTTAGTTACCAGAAGCATCAATACGTGAATAATCATAACCATTGTAGCAGAGCTAGGGTTGCCATACCAAGATCAGAATACAGAACCCCAAGGAAATTATGGAGCAGTGGGAGCCCATTCAGTTGAAGAGATGTGGGGGACTAATGTCTTATTTCATTTTGATATGAAGTATGATTCTTTCCTTCAAAACAATCTAAAACCACCAATGAGTATTCGTGTGTTGATCCTTTCCAGAGAAAAAGTTGAAAACTTAACAAAAATTAAATTTAAATGTATTTAGGAGTATCGAAAGGCAAATATATTTTACAGAACGGGTGGCAGCAACCATATTGAACCACGCGCACTTATCTCATTCAGTCAAGAGCTCAAAGCCTGTATTTGATACTTTCTAAACAAAGAGGCTGGGATAAAGATTCACAGTCTTTAGAAGAAAATAGTTTTTCTACATATGCCAGTTTTTAATCTAGCCGACCCATAATTGGTTACAATAACAGATTAGTATGTTAACCAATTGAATTTCAGTGCATAGAAAGCTTTCTAACAACCTTGCTTTGCTATCTTGAAAGTTACTCGTCCAGACAAGATTCAAATTTATTTCAATGTTTGCCACAAGACGACTACGCGTGCCATATAAGTGACATTTCTAAATGTTGAGTTTTGTTATAGAAAAATAAAGGCAATGATAATTGTTTCAAAAGGACTTATAGAATCTTAATGCTCGGTTGTGCGACACGAGAGCGTTTTAGTTTGTGTATAGTAAATAGACCTTACCAAGAAAAACTTTAAAGATTATCCTGCTTGATAAGGAGGTAACCTGTCTTTCCTTGTCGATAATCAAGGTCTGCTAGTACAGTAGCTCATAGTAGAGCCAGTGTGTCTAGTACCTGCTTAAACAGGGCACCAGCCACCCGTTGAGATACTACAGCTATTGTGTTATGGGGTCCTTTGACTGGCTAGACAGTACATTAGATTTTTATCTGGTCACGTTTTTTTTTCCCTTTGCCTACACATACACCTAATAGTCTGGCCTATTCCCGAGATTCTTCTGTCATCATGCATCTGACAACACATTACCAAACAATTCTTCCTCACCCACGGGGTTAACTACTGCATTGTAATAATTCAGTGGCCACTTTCCTCTTGGCAAGTGTAGAACAGAGACGTGCTATGGTTGGCAGCTCTTCTAGAAGACAAACTCAAACCATTGTTCTGTAGTCTTGGGTAGTACCAAAGCCTCTGTACCATAGACTTCCACTGCCTTGGGTTAGTTGTTGCTTGAGGGTACACTCAGGCACTAATCTATTTTATTTCTCTTCCTCTTGTTTTGTTAAAGTATTTCTAGTTATTTAGTTAACATTTATTTTAATGTTACGGTTCTTAAAATATTTGATTTTTCCTAGTTTCCTTTCCTCACTGACCTATTTTCCCTGTTGGAGCCCCTGGGGTTTTAGCATTTTGCTTTTTGAACTAGGGTTGTAGCTTAGAAAGTAATAAAAAAATTTTTAAGACATTCCTATAAAACGAGAATCTTTGGAATCTATGTTCAAAATTTTTTGAGCCATAACTTCAAAATTTTCCTCATGAAATTTTCCTCATGAAATTCTAAAGTTAGTCTCAAAATCCTCCTTTCGATAACTATGAAAACTATCCTGAACTGTACAAAATACTTCAAATTATTTTAGTAGCTTCAGATTTCAAAGTAATACTTTGCAATTGCATCATGAAATACAAAATTTTAGTTAGGTTACTCCTTTATTAGCTATTCGAGCTTATAATTAAGCATGGGTTAATTCCAGGATTTCTTGAAGGAAACAGGCAGTTTTGGTTTAGTTTTAATTTCCCACCAGCTTTGAAAATCAGAATTAGAGAATTGACATTCTGAAGCTTGCTTTATAAAGAGCTGGAATTATACTATTTCTTCAAATATGTCAAGCAGATCTCCTGACATTTTCGCCAACTTAACCCAGTTTATACTTTTAACCGTTGAAATTTTTATATAACTTTCCATTCAGATACCATTAAAGGAAGATACTAAAAGTACCTGCTACCTCTAGATAATCGTTCGCTAATGTAAAAGCCTTTTTGTGCCGGCTGTCTGCAAACTATGCAGGCATACTAGATTAGTTTACCATTTCTCGCCGTCCCCGTTCCAACAAACATTGGGCAAACTTAAACCATTGAAATATCAAAATAGTACATTTTAGTACTAAATTTAGTAATAGCTTATGTTTTTACCCATGTAATGACATAGGTGCTAAAAAATGAAATAACTTCAGTAATCCAGATATTTTTATATTTTATTTCATTGAACTGACACATCCTAGTCGACACACTGATAGTTTCTTGCTACCATGATAGCTACAGGCAGTTTAGATTTTGTGCCCTGAATTTATGCCAAACAAAAGCAGTTACAGTATTTGCCATATACCTTTTGCTGTACCAATACAGAAACCTTCCTATAGGCATTTCTAATGAACCATATATCAAGATCAAGTACCTGTAGTAGACGCAGTAAATAATTTAAAAAGTTTTAAAGCTCTTGAAACTTTGGTAACACCTTAACTACAAAAAGTTTTAAAAGTTACTTAAAGGCTTTTCAACAACTCAATGGCAGACTTGCACAGAACTGAAATCAGGGCAACTTGTCAAATTTGTGATATATTTGCTTTATTATAAATTTCTCACCAAGTCATTACAATAGCCTCGACATTTCCGTAGTAATATGTCAATTGCCAACACTTCACTTTGAACTTGGTATGTATAATGTTCCATTAAATTTAGTTATTTATAACTAAGTAATGTTAGGGACATCTTATTTATAACCGATTGTCCTAAAGTACTTGAAAGCTAAACTTAAAACATCTTTGCAATACCCTTATAAATTTTGGGTGGTTAGTGTACTACAATTTTTGTATCAAACTAAAATTCAGTATTTTGCAACCTATATTATGGCTGTAATATGTACAGGCAAGCTTACTCTATTGCTATAAGACATCGTGCAAGTTGAAAAGTATTAGTAAAAAAATTTCCCTTTTTCTTTTAATTCATCAAAATTGTCAAATTTAAAACAGAATGTATATAAGTTTGAAAATTTCGCATACATTTGCTTCAAACATGCGTAAAGCCATAAAGGTGACGAAAGTTCTATTTCAACCAGACTGCAGCACCACTGTAGCAATGTCAGTAATTCACCGATGCATTTACTATCTTATTCCATCCGATGATATGCAGAAAAGTTAGTTGTAAGATGCCTCCTAAAAAAGCATTGGAGAATGCCCATCAAGCAACAGACTAAACTGAGACAGGAGAATTCCCCACGAACGGTAGTTTACTATACCACAGCTCCTCCCCTCATTGCTCTATTCAAATCTGGGTGGCCCGGGTCACGGGTGGGAGCCGTTAGAAGCGCAGGCGATCTTTTTGCCAGAGTACATAGATCTTCCAGCGAAGGGAACTTGTTCGTTGGTACTTTCATCACGTACGCCGCAGGTCGCAAATCCAGAACCATACATTCTCCAAGCAAAGGAAACTAGTTTGTTGGCACTTTCATCAGGTACGCCGCAGGTCTCAAATCCAAAACTTCATAGATTGTCCAAGCAAACTAGCTAAAAGCTTTGTGCTGCAGATTTCTTTGGGCAGATCTACTTTAGACAGCACAAAACCGTTGACTTTACACCACTGCTGATTTAACATTCATCCTGTTTTAGAAGAAAACCAAGTTTTAATACTTAAGGCAATATTTGATACTCCACCGCAACATTACCCACAACCTTTAAACATTACATACTTTTTTTCAAGTTTCAAATTCTGCTTTGAGTGCTTTGAAAAAAAAGGCGTAGGCTACCCACTGTCAAGGCGTACCCACAGTCAAGGCGTAAATAGAAATCAGTATAAAAAAAAATATATTTAGCAATGTTAGAATATAATACAAAGCAAGCAGAACCCTAACGAAGCTTCAACAAGATGAAGTTTCTCATCAGACCCACTTGAGCCATCATTAGAAATATTTTTACCACCCATAGCGTTGTAATCTTTAACCTGTCGAAGTTATCAATCTCCTAAACTGTCCACTATAATTTTTCTAATCCTAAAGTAAAGTGGTAGTATCCGTAAGGGGTGACATACGGTAAAGGTTATATATAATAAAAAGGTGTATATTAAAAAAAAAAATTAAATTTTTAAATATTAGATATATAGGAATTTTTTTTTTTTTTTTTTTTTATTTTACAGCCATTGCTGTATTATCTAAATACTATCACTGCATTACAGGTTTAAACGCAGACATTTTTTTTCGACAAGAAAGTTTACCGCACTAAATTCAGCAGGTAGCCTCTGTCAAAACTAAGTATACTTCAGCGAGTGACGGTAACTTTAAAAGGTAACTTTAAAGGGTAACAAAAGGTAACTTTAAAGGGTAACTTAAGGTAACTTTAAAAGGTAACTTAAAAACAAAGTTCTTAAACAAAAATAAAGTTAAAATTAAAGTCAAAAGTTGCAAAATGGATGATCAGGAACAAAAAAAAAAATCCGTATTAGATAAATTTCATACCCATTAAAAATTCTATATTTGACATTAAAGAAAGTTTGCATAAAACTTAAGAAGCCCACCCCAGTCTAAACTTACTTTTTTATTTACCAGAATATTGTTAAGAATCCTATGACATCTTGCTACAACCTCCCAAATACCCCGCACACATACCTCATTAAAGTTAAATATACGCTTAGATTTAGCTATAGCCTACAGTAGCCGCTGGGAAACTAGGAATATGAAATTCATCTGCACTGATGACCCATTAACCTCGTTCTAATAAAACGCTAATTTAATTGCAATAGCTTCTGGGAAAATTTTAATTCAGGGAGTCTAGCTAAAACATTCTAATATTTTAAAGTCTACCATATCAGTGATTTACATATCTACCATAGTGACTAGCTACATAACTCCCCATCTTAAACTCTCCATCCTGAACTTCCCATCCTCCCCATAGCCCTGTAAAGGAAAAAAATATTAGTAGACTTATTTCAGGATGTCCACGGTAGACTAAAAAGTCTACCATGGACATCCCTAGGTCCACCTTTGCCTTCGTGGCACCAGCCACCCGGCAAAGGTGGACTTAAACAATGACAAGAATATGATATAATCAAAAAAAGCTCAATTATGCTCTCATCCATACATCTCGGGTAAGCCTTTTAACTAATGAGGCTTGACGATGCATACTTAAATGCTAGCTATCCTTAACTTCCACAAAACTAAGCTAACCTATAAAATCTCTAAACCCTTTAAACTAGCTTTATATTTGAGATTTGTTAGAAGTGCAAGCTTCAATGCTTTTCAACCCTTTTGAAAAGGTTTTGAAAATTTTAAAGAAATCTGATCCATACAATAAACACATTTAAAACTTTTACTCAAGTCTGCTATTCAGCCCTCTCAAACTTTAAAAATTCACTGTTTTAGTACCAATTTTAACATTCAACTGCTACCCGCTCTTACTTTTTTATAAAGATAATATAAAATTTGAAGGCTATTAAAAACTACTGTGCCTGCTATTCAGTCGTTTGAAACTTTAAAAAACCCTCAGTAACTAAAATCACATTTTAACCATAACTATGCACATAACTTAAAATATCCAAGTTATAAAATTTGAAAGCCAGCAATAAAAAAAGTTAATTCCATACTACTATGGTAATAAAACAAGCTAACAGGTTGAAGCCAACCTCTCATCTAGTGAACCCTAGTACTAGGTTAAAATTTCAAACATCTGACAACTATATTTAGTGGTATCAAGACCTTCATATCGTAAACTTAATTAAATTTCCATTCACTCACACTCTTTCGTCAAGGTTAATTTAATTCGATCCAATAAAAGTAATGTTGGAAAGTTTGCATTAAAAGCATTTACATAGCAAATCTGTCTTACAAATTAAGATGGAAATAAGTTGACTAAGTGACAGTAATTAAAATCTCTTCAGCTCAATTTTCGAGGAAAACACGGAAAAGTTTTAAGTGGAATATTAAAGAATCGAATTATTAGTCACATTTAAGTATATAACCCGGCTACAGAACTAAATTCTGGATGTAACAATCCAAAGTAAATTCAAGCAAATTCGAACCTTATCTTAAATCTAACTAAGCTTAAAAAGATTAACCAGTTTGATTTACACAATTGTTGATAGGCAATAAAGATTGGAATTAACTTTCGTCAAATTAAAATTCTATAATTTTCACGGAATAGCAAACAAACAAGACATTGAACGGCATAGACGATATAATTACCAGCAAAGCAAGATACCGCACAGTGATGACAATCTTAATATTAAAATAAATGACAATCTTCTTAAAAAAAAAAAAATTGTCATTACCCATTATATTGGAATGAAGTGAACTGAGAACATACTTGACACCATTGATTACCCACGAAGTTTGAAAGCGTGAACAATTACGAGCAAGACCAAATGGCAGTAAACAGAGAAACAGGCAACCCATAAACTAATATTATCAACGCGGTAATTTCGAATGCACAACGCCTAGGAATACCCCGAATTATGGCTTTAGTTTAAACATGTTAAGCATTTGCCACATCAAGATAAAAACATTCACAAAAAACCTGCGGAAAATGATAAAATATGACCAAATGAACACTTACCAAGATCCAGCGAAGAACAAACTAGTAGTCTTTACAACGGAGCTCAACTGATCGAAAAACCTTCAAAACGCGGCGAAAACTCCTAGATCGCGTGTAATTCCTCAGAACCGAGACACTATCTTCCATTACATAATCTATAGATTAATAACACTGGCTAATCAGCCCCCACAACTCAATGGAACAGCAGAATCTCGGTCGTAGAGCAAAACTCCGTCTGTTCAATTACCTATTGAGGACTCCGGAGTGCAAGCGGAGAAAGACATATAGCCAAGGACTCTTCAGTCACGGGATCCGGCATTGAATGTTCCTCACAAGTTTGTCTGCCTTTGGTGATTTTCTTCATTTTTGTCTTTTGTTATACTTCTTGCAGAGTTTTCATTCACATTTTAATTTCTTTATGGATTTTTATGGAGATTATTTTCGGCACTTGTTGCTCTTTAATATGTAATTTTAGCCATTATTTTGTGATAAATCTGCCCTTTATTTTATATTTCTTTGCTGATCTAAGAATGTTAACTCCGTTTTCTTTCATAACCTTTTACATTGGGTGTGAATAAACTATGCATAACTAATATTTCCAAGTAATTTTTCTTTCTGGTTTGTTTTTCATTTCCCTCTAAGTTTTTTTTTTCCATGCAATTTTTGTGGTGCTAGTCCAGTTTCCCATTTTCTGTCCTATTCTCTCCCGTTACATTCTCTTGTCTGATTTAAGTCATTCATGTTACTGTATAAAAGACATAAGAGGAAATTTCATGTTCAACCGACACAGCACCGGTTAACAGTTAACGGTGAGAAAAACAGACATGTTATTTCAGGTCCTTGTCAGTGTGAGGGAGGAGCGAAGATACAAGCATAATATATACACAAAATGAAATGTCGTTACTATGTACGATCGTGTGACACACGGTTGGTACATTACTCTGACATCCACTCCAGAGAAATACATATATTACCCCAATACTTCCATACTGTAATTGCAGGAGTAAGGAATTCAATGGACGAAAGAACTTTAACCATGGAAATCTGTTTCAATTATGGACACCCAAAAGCTCTCATATACCTGAGGGATTGTTTCGTGCTGAGGAAGACACGTGGAGCGGGTGGGATGAAGGACAAGGGGCGAGGGGGGGGGGGAGTAAGGAAGGTTAGAGTGGAATTAAAGAACTTGAACTATAGAAATCTGTTTTAAATATGAACACCCAAAGCTCTCATATGCCTGAGGGATTGTTTGGTGCTGAGAAAGACACGTGGAGCGGGTAGGATGGAGAACAAGGGGCGAGGGCGGGGGGGGGGGGGGGGGGAGGTAAGGAAGGATAGAGTGGAATTATTCTGATTATTATGATTCTGATTCTGATGATTCTGATCCTGAATACTCTGATTTTGATTCTGATGCTGGTGATTATTATTATTATTATTATTATTATTATTACAAGGTAAGTTACAACCCTATTTGGAAAAGCAAGATGCTATAAGGATAAGCATTGAATTAAGTTCAGAAGTTTTTTTTTTATCTTAAGTTTTTTAGCATATTAATCACTACTTGCTAATCCCATATCCAACAGGAAAAATAGTCCGGTGAGGAAAGGAAACAAGGAAATTAACAAAACACAAGAAAAGTAACATTTATAAAGGAAGACCAGTTCTCTTGAATAACAGTAATTATCAAAATGCAATTGTACCTGTATAGCTTTCCTGGATGACGTGATATATTACAGTATGCATAGATTATCCCATCAAGGTAAGTAAATACTTACAAGAATGTGAATGAAAGCGAGGTGGGAAAACAGAGGATATCATACATAAGTATTAACTGATAAAATATGGTTGAGTAGAATTTAAGGTGTTGTTTCTCTTCCTCTTGTTCTGTTAAAGTTTTCATAGTTTATATAGGAGACATTTATATTAGATCCAAGAAAGTAGACACTGAGATGGTATGGTCATGTCATGAGAAGAGATGAACAGTATATTGGGAGGAGAGTGATGGAAATGGAGGTACAGGGAACGAGAAGGAGAGGGAGACCAAAGCGAAGGTGGGTGCACTGTATCAAGAATGACCTTCGATCAAGGGGATTAAGCGGTGATGAAGTGTGGGACAGAGGTAGATGGAGAACGCTGGCCAGAAACATCGACCCCACATAAAAGTGGGAAAAGATGCAGACAAAGAAGAATAGGAGATATTTACGTTAATGTTGTCACTTCTTAAAGATTTTATTTTTCCTTGTTTCCTTTCCTCACTGAGCTATTTTCCCTGCTGGAGCCCCTGGGCTTATAGCATCCTGCTTTTACAACTAGGGTTGTAGTTTAGCAAGTAATGGTAACGATGATAATATTACAAATGCTATAATAGATCGTAATGCATTGCATACAGCCTGGTAATAAACAGGACATTATGATTATAATTATAAGGAAATATTGTTGGACAAAGGTCTCATTATATAGTACAAACAAAATGTATATGAAAAAAAAATTATCTGTGAAGGCCATAAAGGAATGCAATTTTAGACCTCATTTTTAGACCTCAACTAGAAATAGACCTGAAGGAAAACTTAAATAATTAGGAAGGATAAAATAAAAAATTATTCTAAAATGTAATTATTAAATGTTATGAATTTCAAGTTTTGGATAAAAATCACTATAGAAATGTCTGAGGTAAATCAGTTGCCTAAAATCTTGCATATAAATATATTTCATTTGAAATAATGATATTTAGAGATTTATCTAATATCATGGAGAGGATTTCGCATCTACATCTGATATATATAAATAATAATATATACATAAATCATTATACTTAACCCCCCCCTGACACACACACACACACGCACACACACACACACACACACACACATATATATATATATATATATATATATATATATATATAGTATATATACAGTATATATATATATATATATATATATATATATATATATATATATATATATGTATATATATATATATATATATATAGTGTAAGTATAGACATATATATGAATATATATATATATATATATACAAATATTCATATAAATATGTATACATATATGTACATATATATAATTTATATAAATACATATATATATATACATATATATTTATATATGCATGTATATATACAGTATACATATATACATATATATATATATATATATACATATATACATATATATTCATATACGTATATAATATATATATACATATATATGTATACATATATACACACATATGTATGTATATATATATATATATATATATATATATATATATATATATGTATGTATATATATATATATATATATATATATATATATATATATATATATATATATATATATATATGAGTGTGTGTATGTGTATGTTAGTGCATATGTACATACACCCAACTCTATTAAACAAGACTAGAGTGATGGTTGTCAAAGAGTATAAAAACCCCGTTAAATCGAACGCCCGCCAAATTGTTACGTTTGGCAGAAGGGTCTATTTCACGGTCCCTTCGTCTTAAATGACATTCTTCTAAAATGTCTGGCTCGAGATAAAAGGCTTCCACGCTAACAATTGGACCACATAAAGTCATTTGGATGCGTCGACAACCTCGCACTATTCGCCATCAAAAGGTCGCTGCTTCTGTTTTCTTTTTCTATTGTACTTTTTGAAATCATTATCTGAGTAAATTCAGGATGAGGTAAATATCGGTGAAATGTACAATACGAGAAGTCTATTTGATCTGTGCTTCGTTTTAAGATAGTTAATGAGTTTAAAAAGAAAAAAAAATCGATGATATAAAAATCTTGATGCCAAGGAAATGTACAAGAAATTCAGGATGAGATAACGAGGAAGGTTTTAGAATCAACGAAATATACAAAATATGAAATATGATCTGTACTTAATTTTAAAATCATTAGTTTGACAAAAGAAAAAAATTAAATTCGGATATATAAAAACTCTTTATGGCAAAGAAATTTAATTTTCTAAATAATTATCAAAGTTAATTTGGGATGCGATAAGAAGGAAGGTTTTAGAATTTATTAAATATACAATACAATGTCTATCTAACCTGTACACCGTTGTAAAATTGTTCTTTGAATTTGGCAAAAAACAAAAAATTAAATTCGATGACATAAAAACACTTGATGGCTAAGAAATTTACTTTTTTAAATAATTACCAAAGTAAATTCGTGATGACATAAGAAAGAAGGTTTTAGAATTGATATAATAACTAATACGATAAGTCTATTTGACCTGAACTTCGTTGTAAAATTGTTAGGGAGTTTGACAAAAAAAAAAAAAAAATCGATTATATAAAAGCTCTTGGTGCCAAAGAAAGAAAAAAAAAACTTAATTTTCTTAAATAAACAAGGGTCCAACGTGCATCTTTATTACCTTGTAAGAACGAATTAATTTAAAACACTAGTTTATCAAGAAGGAAAAAAAAAGAAAAGAATAAGGATAAAGATGAAAATAAAGAAGAAAAATTTCAGTAGTTGGTGAAAAACCCTAAAGCTTCATAGAATATGTAGTTGATAAAATCGATAATAGATGGCTGTATTGTTGATGTACATTGATTTTTTTCTGCGTCCACGCACGCACGCACAGAGGGTCCGCAAAATGGTCCAAACTTACGCACAGCGGGGATTATCCCGTGTGGAACCTCCCCTATAAGTGGACTCGATCATTAATTGATCTGGTCTTTACACTTAACAGCATTAGTTATAAATGTAATTGACTTTGATATGGCACAACGAGTTTGATTGGCACAACTTTCTGGTTCACCGAGAATGTGTCAGATATGTTGGATAATCTTGGAATTTGGTTCATTTTAACTTGAACAAGTAAATTAAGAACATGCCGAAGAACGAGTAAATTAAGAACATGTCGAAGAACAAGTAAATCAAGAACAGGTCGAAGAACAAGTAAATTAAAAACATGTCGAAGAACGAGTAAATTAAGAACATGTCGAAGAACAAGTAAATTAAAAACATGTCGAAGAACAAGTATAAGAACAGGTCGAAGAACAAGTAAATCAAGAACATGTCGAAGAACAAGTAAATTAAGAACATGTCGAGTAAATTAAGAACATGTCGAAGAACAAGTATATTAAGAAAATGTCGAAGAACAAGTAAATTAAGAACATGTCGAAGAACAAGTATAAGAACATGTCGAAGAACAAGTAAATTAAGAACATGTCGAAGAACAAGTATAAGAACAGGTCGAAGAACAAGTAAATTAAGAACATGTCGAAGAACAAGTAAATTAAGAACATGTCGAAGAACGAGTAAATTAAGAACATGTCGAAGAACGAGTAAATTAAGAACATGTCGAAGAACAAGTATAAGAACAGGTCGAAGAACAAGTAAAAGAACATGTCGAAGAACGAGTAAATTAAGAACATGTCGAAGAACAAGTAAATTAAGAACATGTCGAAGAACAAGTAAATTAAGAACATGTCGAAGAACAAGTATATTAAGAACATGTCGAAGAACAAGTAAATTAAGAACAGGTCGAACAACAAGTAAATTAAAAACATGTCGAAGAACGAGTAAATTAAAAACATGTCGAAGAACAAGTATAAGAACAGGTCGAAGAACAAGTAAATTAAGAACAGGTCGAAGAACAAGTAAATTAAGAACATGTCGAAGAACAAGTAAATTAAGAACATGTCGAAGAACAAGTAAATTAAGAACATGTCGAAGAACAAGTAAATTAAGAACATGTCGAAGAACAAGTAAATTAAAAATATGTCGAAGAACAAATAAATTAAGAACAGGTCGAAGAACAAGTAAATTGGACGAACTGCTATTTTAAGATCCTTTTCCGATAGGAATTACGACACGTTACCATCAAAGCGAAAATGACACAGTAAAAAGGCCTCGAAATGATTAATGATGTTAAATCTAAAATCCTTCCCAAAACATTAATAACATGGTGGATAAGCCCGCGTCTTTTTCCTCTCTCTCTCTCTCTCTCTCTCTCTCTCTCTCTCTCTCTCTCTCTCTCTCTCTCTCTCCAATGAATCAACATATGTGAAGGTTGAAAGATCAACTAGATTTCGATTTTGCGTTTGCACGGTCATTAATTGTAAGATACTCTCTCTCTCTCTCTCTCTCTCTCTCTCTCTCTCTCTCTCTCTCTCTCTCAATGAATCAACATATGTGAAAGTTAAAAGACCAACTGGATTTCGACTCTGCGCTTGCAGTCATTAATTGTAAAATGTTCTCTCTCTCTCTCTCTCTCTCTCTCTCTCTCTCCCTCTCTCTCTCCCCTCTCTCTCTCTCTCTCTCTCTCTCTCTCAATGAATCAACATATGTGAAAGTTAAAAGACCAACTGGATTTCGACTCTGCGTTTGCAGTCATTAATTGTAAAATGTTTTCTCTCTCTCTCTCTCTCTCTCTCTCTCTCTCTCTCTCTCTCTCTCTCTCTCAATGAATCAACATATGTGAAAGTTAAAAGACCAACTGGATTTCGACTCTGCGTTTGCAGTCATTAATTGTAAAATGTTCTCTCTCTCTCTCTCTCTCTCTCTCTCTCTCTCTCTCTCTCTCTCTCTCTCTCTCTCTCTAATGAATTAACATATGCAAAAGTTAAAAGATCAACTGGATTTCGACTTTGCGTTTGCACGGTCATTAATTGTAAAATACTCTCTCTCTCTCTCTCTCTCTCTCTCTCTCTCTCTCTCTCTCTCTCTCTCTCTCTCTCTCTCTCTCTCTCTCACAAACAGATTAGTTATCCTTTGCTTAAAGAATAAGATAAAGTTTTTTTTTTAATCTAAAGAAAAACTTTTATGACTGTTTATGTCTAAATCAAAAAAGAGTCATTTTATTCTTGAAACGCAGAAGATTAAAGATAATTTAACTCAATTTAATTTCGCCAAAGTCCTGAAAAAGTCATAAATAATACATGAAAGGTAAAAGAGACAAATCACTAAAATGTTAATTGACGAAGTGAGCTGAAAATAGGTATGAAAAAAAAAAGGAAGAAATAATGTCATAAGCTGAACCCTCTTAGTTAACTTAAGTTCTAATAACCTAGGAAACATACACGCACATCATAAAGAGGAGGTTCAGGATTTGACCATAATTTAGTACAATAGATGTTATATATAACAGTAATTATGAACGAATGGTATTGAATACTCTCGAACGAAGTTTTTTTTTCTGTACATCCCAACTTCCTTAACCCTTTTACCCTCAATGGACGTACTGGTACGTTTCACAAAACTCATCCCTTTACCCCCATGGACGTACCGGTACATCCTTACAAAAAACTTCTTTTTTTTTTTTTTTTTTTTTTTTTTTTGCATATTTTTGATAAAGTCATGAGAAACGTCAGGCATTTTCCAAATTAATGAGACCATCCTGACCTCTCTATGACGAAAATTAAGGCTGTTAGAGCAATTTGAAAAAAAAATATATTGCAAAATGTGCTTGAAAAAAAAAAACGCCTGGGGGTTAAGGGTTGGAAAGTTCCAATAGCGTTGGGGTAAAAGGGTTAATAAAGCCTTTGTTTGGCAGCAGTAGACTAGTAATGGCCGATGATGATGGGTGTTTTTTCTGTTCATTCATACATAAGCATGTTACTTAATAAAATCTAAATCAATATTTCTATTATTACAAGAGTATTTCTTATTCTCCAACTATATCCCTAACCACACACACACACACACACACGTACACACACACAAAAAGACTATGCTTCAACACCCGACAATTAATCATGGAAGACTTATATTCACTTTAGATTTCTTGAATAAGAGAACTCTTTATTGTTTTTTTTCTATTGGGAGGAGGGGAGGGCGGAGGTGGCGGGTTCTGGTCCGAGAACTTGGTAAGCAGCATAATACGACAAATGACTTTGTGTGGCCAAAACAACAATTGGGTTGATAGGAGCAGTAAATTTGGAAATCATATACAAATATAAATATCTATTATAATGTTATTATTCTTAAACTTCTCTTGTAGTATATATCCTTATTTCCTTTCCTCACTGAGCTATTTTCCCTGTTGGAGCCCTATGGTTTATAGCATACTGCTTTTCCAACTAGGGTTGTAGCTTAGCAAGTGATAATAATAATAATAATAATAATAATAATAATAATAATAAAAGTAAAAATTATAATAATAATAATAATAATAATAATAATAATAATAATAATAATAATAATAATAAATACATCTTTGAAGAAAAATAAGAATAAAACAAAATTCGACTGAATCATAAAATGAATGAGAACAGTAATAATCAATATAATTTCCTAAGATGAATAGTAATAAGAATCAATAAGATTTTCAGAAGTATTACTTGTTTTATGTATGTTTAATACTTGCTAAAACAAACATTTGTTGATATAAGAAAATGTAGACGTTCCTTGATAAATTACTGACTTAATTTACGGCAGAGAAAATTAAACAAATTAAGCAAATTTGGTGTCTTGTTTGAGTGTTTAGTCACTTCTTTGATATCAACAATAAGAATAATAATGATAATGATAAAATGATTATAATTATAATTATAGTGGTAATTATTATGATTATTATTACTATTGTTATTATTACTATAATTATTATTATTATAATTATTATTATTACAATTACTATTACTATAATCATTATTATCATAATTATTACTGTAATTATTATTATTATTATTATTATTATTATTATTACTGTATTCTAACAATAGAATATTTTAACTATGATTAATCATATAAGGTCTTAGTATTGTCAAAATCTAGCTATATTTTTCCTTCTTTCACAGTTTAATTTTTCTTATATTGGATTCAATACATTTTATTCTGAATTAATCAACAGTCATTATTCGGAAGTGATAAGAAAATATGAAAATTCTTTTATCATCTTAAATATTTGTTTATCAGACAAAAGCCCTAACAAAAGAGTTAGCTTTGGAGTAACCCAGTGACGTAGTTCAAGCGCGGGGGGTGGGGCGCTTTTTTCCAACCCCCCCCCCCCCCCCCCTTTGGGCCTCAAAGAAATGGTGACCTCCAAAGCAGGGTCAGAGAATAAAAGTATGTAAGTTTACGTTTAAAATTATAATATCTTCAAAGTATCTATAAAACCAACCTCAGTTACATCTTTCAAAGCATAGAACTGCACCCAAAATTGATTGATTTTTCTTTTTTTATCAGTGGCCCCTCCCCTCCAGCTAATGGGGCTTCGTTAGCCTCTCACCACGGTAAGGGGAAGGAGGGGGCCTTAGCCTAGGGCCCCCAAATCTCTAGCTACGCCCCTCTTGTACTCCCCAATAAAGAAAAAAACAATCATAATAAATCACAACAAAAACTTACAACTGACCTCATAGGTTTTGTCACGTGTGGTAATGGGCCTCAACGAGGCGATTAGGATCAGCAATTGAACGACGTGAGACGTGAATCTCAAGCGGGATTTATACGGTTCGTCGAACCTGATTGTCGAACGGTTCGTCGAACCGGTAGTCGAACCTGCTTATAAAATGGTTCGAAGAGGTGGAGTCAGACACAAATGCATTAGGTTTGTGAACAATGAAGCCCTCCCATAAAGTCAGGCGAAAACAGACTATATTCAAGCCGTTCGACGAACGTGTTTGACAACCAAATACCCCTTTCACACTTTCGAACATAACTTCAAACACCTATCTGTCAAACCGCGTTCGACGAACCGTTCGACGGTGTGAACTCTGTTTTTAAATCAGGACCAAAGTGTTTAGGAAGAAGGGTACACGTGTTCTTTTCAATGACAGGTGGGACACTGATTTTCTTGTTGTTGAAGCTAATTAAATCGCACTGAAGACTCTCGAGACACCTTTACTCTGATTTGAGATTTCGACGTATTATTATCTTTATCTTTTTATCTTTATCTTTATCTTTATCTCTATTAATAAAAAATATTATTATTATTATTATTATTATTATTATTATTATTATTATTATCTTGTTATCTTTTCTTTATCTTATTATCTTTTTCTTCATCTTGTTATCTTTATCTTAGCTTTATCTTTATTTTTATCTCTATCATTAAAAATATAATAATAATAATTATTATTATTATTATTATCTTTATTTTGTTACCTCTATCTTTATATTTATCTTTATCTTTATTATTATTATCATTATTATTATTATTATTATTATTATTATTATTATTATTATTATTATTATATTTATCTTCATCTTTATCTTTATTATCCGAAATATTGCTCTTTTAAAGATATTTAGTGAAGCTAATCTCAGAGTCACTTATAACTAATGTTTTAGTTCTTGTCCACGAAAAGGTTATTAATTGAGATAATGACACGTCAAAGCTAATTATAGATTTGGCACTTCTTTTCAGGGCATAAACAATTGCGAAAACAAAGAGTTGTTTATTTTCTTAACATTTTCATTGGTTGTACTATAAAGTTTAATGATTCTATTAATTATTTACTTATTTATCTCTTTGTATTGTTTAATTGTTAATTTAATTATTTGTTTATCTTTACTATTTAATTATTTGTTTACTTATGTATTTATATTTTCGTATTATTTAATTATTTATTTATCTGTTTGTATCATTTAATTATTTATTTACTTATTTATCGATTTGTATTCTTAAAATATTTATTTACCTATTAATTTATCTCTTTGTATTGTTTTGTATTGTTTATTTATTTATATTGATTTTGATAATTCAATAATTTATTTATTTATTTATCGATTTGTATTTTCTTATTTATTTATTAACTTGTTTATTTATTACCTTATTTATTTATTAGTATTATTCAATTATTTATTTATTTATTTATTTATTTATTTGATTATTTGGTTGATTTGATATAAATTATTTTTGCATTTATTCACTGATTTGTTTATTTACATATTTCTAAAACCACCTCCTTTATTTTCTTGCATTAGTTTAACTTATTTCTTATTTATAGTACTTCCTGTTTATCTAAATAATCTATCCAGTTACTTGTTTGCTTATTTTGGTAGAGAAATTTACTCTAAAGTTTAATAAATAAAATAGATCCTTTACTTACGGCCATAAACTATAACAAATGGAACATTCATTTAACAGTAATTTTGAGAATCTATTACCATGTTAAATTAGCAAACACCTTAATGTTAGCGTCACTTCAAGGATATTCAATCTGTCAGCAGGCGAATCTACTGTGTAATTAGATACAAAAATAGTGGGGAGAGAGAGAGAGAGAGAGAGAGAGAGAGAGAGAGAGAGAGAGAGAGAGAGAGAGAGAGAGGGCGTTCAAGTTCCATCACTCGACACTTGGCTAAAGACCATCCAACGAGGAACAGATAGACATTAAGATCGTCTTGACTCTCTCTCTCTCTCTCTCTCTCTCTCTCTCTCTCTCTCTCTCAGCATAAATTCAATCAAAGGTCTTACAGTTTATATTCTTATTCCAAATTTTGTGACATTTGTGCAATATTTTTTTGATAATCATCTAAAAAAAAAAAAAAAAAAAAAAAGATTGCTTTTATGTTCTTAATCTTATTTCGGTCTTTTCAATATTAATTTTTAGACGGGTTTATGATTTTTATAGTCAGTTGAAATAAAGAAGCTAATTAAATGATAACCTTCTTTAGACTAAGATATTATCTAATTTCTAACTTCAAATACTGATATGCGAATTATTCCATACCTAATTATATGAAAACCAAAGCTGAAGAAAGTAATTGTCTACAGTGATCCATCTCAATGGGGTACCACCTCCTTTCTAAGAAACCCCATCACCCCCTCCCACCCTCCCAACCACCCTCATCCTTTCCCTTTTCCTCCGCTTCTACGAGATATTTAAAAACGCCTTAGAGGAAAGGGAGCGATAAATTAGTCCCCCCTTGTCGGACCCGAGGCAGAACGGCGTCGCATAAAAAACGGAGACTTGGCACAGGGCTCGCTACCTCATCAACTGGGTAATGAGGGCAGATCGGCTGACTAATTACTTCATAAATCACTGTATACACCTTTGAAGAACTGTAACATCGGGGCCCTCTTTTTTTTTTTTTTTTATTCTTTCCTTTTTTCAAATTTGCTCTTCTCAGCGATGGTTCTCGGGAGCTAACTAATTGAGTCGTTAAAGATGGCTAACATAATAGGTTAGAGAGAGAGAGAGAGAGAGAGAGAGAGAGAGAGAGAGGAGAGACGTGCAAAAACAAACGAATTGAAAGATATGAACTGGTAAAAGACACACCACGGTAAATATGCCAAAAGAGAGAGAGAGAGAGAGAGAGAGAGAGAGAGAGAAGAGAGACGTGCAAAAACAAACGAATTGAAAGATATGAACTGGTAAAAGACACGCCACGGTAAATATGCCAAACTGCCTAATGCTCTGCTAACTAAATCTGCAGTTTAGCTAATGCTTCAATGTCATAAGCATATATATCCCCTTAAGACCTTTTTTTTTACTTTAGAGTTGATGTATTAGAAAATAGAGATGATTGCGTGCCATCATAAACTCCTTGGCAGCAGTTTTATTCTGTTAGTTTTAATTACCTCTCGCATGAGGTACCTCTGACGTTATTCATTTAGTGAGGTACTACTTACATTATTAGTCCCTTACTTTCAAAGTCAGGCGATTATATGTTTTCATCTGTTTGTCCTTCTGTAAGCTAATTAAGAAATTTCTGATAATTTTGGAACAGCGGTAGATCATTCGTCTGCTTGTCTGTCTGTCTAGGCCGTCTCTACTTGAGTGTGTCTATTACCTTAACCATGTGGACCTTTCCACAGACCATATATATATATGGTAAGCAGATCTAACAGGAGAAGGCCACCCGTCGAGATACTAGGGCTAGAGAGTTATCAGGTCTTTTGACTGGCCAGATACTACATTAGATCCCTCTCTGGTTACGGTTCATTTTTCCCTTGCTTACACATACACCGAATAATCTGAATTATCTTTTACCCATTTCTTTTTTCCTTACACACCTGACAACACTACGATAACCAAAAATAAATTGTTCTTAACTCAACCAGGGCTTTACTACTGTACTGTAATTGCTCAGTGGCTAATTTCCACTTGATAAGGGTCGAAGAGACTCTTCAGCTGTGTAAGTAGCTCCACTACGAGGACCCTCCAAAATCAAACCATTGTTCTCTAGTCTTGGGTAGT
Source organism: Palaemon carinicauda (assembly GCF_036898095.1). Classification (NCBI taxonomy): domain Eukaryota; kingdom Metazoa; phylum Arthropoda; class Malacostraca; order Decapoda; family Palaemonidae; genus Palaemon; species Palaemon carinicauda. The sequence continues at coordinate 50,939,209 of NC_090728.1, read as the reverse complement.
GCCATAGCCTCTGTACCATGGTCTTCTACTGTCTCTGGTTAGAGTTCACTCGCTCGAGGTAAAATCTTCGAAGTTTCCTCATTTCCTTTCCTCACTGGGCTATATTCCCTGTTGGAGCCATTGGATTTATAGCATCCTGCTTTTCCAACTAGGGTTGTATGTTAGCTAATAATAATAATAATAATAATAATAATAATAATAATAATAATAATAATACTGTAATAATAAAAGGAAGTCTTCGGAATATGAAAATATATGTCTAATACCGTTGGGTTTGTCTGTTTTCAAGTCTTTATAAGTCTTGAGAAGTTATTTCACTATGATGATTACAGTATTTGAAATATTCTATGTAAAATTTTTCTAGAGCAATCTTCTGTTAATGGAAACAAGCTTATTGTTGAAAAAGTGTATAAGAAACATAAGCTCGATAGGTATCTGTACTTCAGTATATTTACAAGACCAATTATGAATTTACTGTATTAAAGATCTGATTGACTACATAAACATTAATATTTTAAAAAAATCACAGGTTTTAATAGCTTTGCCATAGAGTTCTTGTATACACGACCAATTATGAATTTACTTTATAAAGATCTGACTGCCTAGGCCCTATATCAACATTAATATTCTAAAAAAAATATAGGTTTTAATAGCTTTTTTATCGAGTTCTTGTATCTGCCAAAACTCTCAACTCCTTTTGGTATTATTATTATTATTATTATTATTATTATTATTATTATTATTATTATTATTATTATCACTTACTAAGCTACGACCCTAGTTAGAAAAGCAGGATGCTATAAGCCCAGGGGCTCCAACATGGAAAATAATGGATACTGTCCGACTGCATGTATGTTTTTCTGTCATGTCTTATGATATATAATAGATTCATATTATACATTTTACATACATATTCTACTAATGAGAATTGACACGCTGTCTCTTCGTCTGCCGGTGTGTTAATATGCATGCCACGCTTACCTCATTAAGAACAAACTACGCCAATGTTGAAGGAACTCGAGTCAAATTTAGAACAAAGGTGGGCCATTATGCAAAGTCTAACGTACGCTACTCGTCAAAAATGACGGATAATCATTTGGGTTAATATGCACGCACATGCACGTGTACACGAACACACACATATTTAATCTTCCCACCCCCCTTCCCTTTTTCCTAACTATAACACGCTAGTTTGGGCAGTTTGTGGTAGATTGTTTTTTTTTTTCGAGTGGTTGCCCTTCATTGTGATAAGAATATATATATATATATATATATATATATATATATATATATATATATATATATGTGTGTGTGTGTGTGTGTGTGTGTATACATATATATGTATACAGATATATATATATATATATATATACACACACACACACATATATATATATATATATATATATATATATATATATATATATATATATATATATATACATATATACATACATATATGTATACATATATACATACATATATGTATATATATACATATATACATACATACATATATACATATATACATAAGTATTATATATATATATATATATATATATATATATATATATATATATATATATATATATATCCAATATATATATCCAGACACTTGCTCTTTATCATATAGGGGAAATAATTCAACTTGTGAGGTATCTTTTGTTCCATTCGCAAATATCTGGAGGTAACTTACTGGGAAATAGATATTGAAATAGGGATCTAAAAAGAAGTAATTCTGTTGTTTTATATCCATAGCAAATTAAAAAAAAAAAGAGTTCGTGCTTGGCCAGTAGGCCTAGGTAATTTAAAAAAAATAAAAATAGGCCTGTACTATTTCAATCACGTCATTATGTAGGCATACGGTTTGATTAATAATGTCCCCATGTCCATTTATGTTTGTAAGTACTCATTATGTATCTGATATTTTTTATTTATCTTCCATTAAAGTTGTCCTTTGAGGTCATTATATCTTCCATTAATGAAGTATTATAATTAACCTCATTACTAAACTTACATGATTTATGATTATTGATATTTTTACTAACCATTACCATCCATCATCTGTGTGACACATATATTTAATGCACCTGCTCTTATTCATATGGTTTTATAATCGTTATTTTAATTTTATCGTTATTGATAAGCACTTTTTTTTTATCTAAATGCATTGCTTAATACAAACTTGCACAACTAAACTCACTTACGTTGTCATTTGATAACGATATTGTTTTTTTTTATCTTTATTTTGTCTCTGGTTTAAAAATGTCTTTTGTCCCCTGTACTTAAATTATGCACATTATTATTAACATGACATGGTAGTTTCAACATGTTTACGTAACCTATCATGAAAGTTTTAAAATTTTTACTTAACCTATGGCGGAAGTTTGAATTTTTTTTTAATCTATCACAAAAGTTTCAAAATGTTTATGTAACCTATCATGAAAGTTTCAAAATGTTTACTTAACTTATCACAAAAGTTTCACATTGTTTACGTAACCTATCACGAAAGTTTCAAAATGTTTACTTAATTTATCACAAAAGTTTCATATTGTTTACGTAACCTATCACGAAAGTTTCAAAATTTTTACCTAACTTATCACAAAAGTTTCACATTGTTTACGTAACCAATCATGAAAGTTTCAAAATGTTTACTTAACTTATCACAAAAGTTTCAGAACGTTTACTCATACTATCACGAAAGTTTCTAAATGTTTACTCAATCTATCACGAAACTTTCAAAATCTTTACTTAACTTATCACAAAAGTTTCAGAATGTTTACTCAACCCATCACTTAAGTTTCAAAATGTTTACTTAACTTGTCACGAAAGTTTCAAAATGTTTACTCAACCTATCACGCAATTTTAAAAATGTTTACTCAACCTATCACAAAAGTTTCAAAATATTCATTCATTCTATCATGAAAGTTTCAAGACATTTTCTCAACCTATCACGAAAGTTTTAAAACATTTACTTAACCTATCACAAAAGTTTCAAAATATCAACTCAACCTATCACGAAAGTTTCAAAATGTTTACTCAACCTATCATGCAAGTTTCAAATTGTTTACTCAAGCTATCACAAACGCTTTAAAATGTTTACTCAACCTATCAAGAAAGTTTCAAAATCTTTACTCAACCTATCACGAAAGTTTCAAAACATTTTCTCAACCTATCACAAAATTTTCAAAACAGTTTCTCAACATATCACGAAAGTTTCAAAACATTTTCTCAACCTATCACGAAAGTTTCAAAACATTTACTCTACCTATCACGAAAGTTTCAAAATGTTTACTTAGCTATCACGCAAGTTTCTAAACGTTTACGTTTACTCAACCTATCACAAAAGTTTCAAAATGTTTACACAACCTATCTAAGTTTCAAAATGTTTCTTCAACCTATCACAAAAGTTTCTAAAAGTTTACTCAACCTATCACGCAAGTTCCAATATGTTTACTCAACCTATCACGAAAGTTTCAAAATGTTTACTCAACCTATCACGAAAGTTTCAAAATGTTTACTCAACCTATCACGAAAGTTTCAAAATGTTTACTCAACCTATCACGAAAGTTTCAAAACATTTTCTCAACCTATCACAAAATTTTCAAAACAGTTTCTCAACATATCACGAAAGTTTCAAAACCTTTTCTCAACCTATCACGAAAGTTTCAAAACATTTACTCTACCTATCACGAAAGTTTCAAAATGTTTACTTAGCTATCACGCAAGTTTCTAAACGTTTACGTTTACTCAACCTATCACAAAAGTTTCAAAATGTTTACACAACCTATCTAAGTTTCAAAATGTTTCTTCAACCTATCACAAAAGTTTCTAAAAGTTTACTCAACCTATCACGCAAGTTCCAATATGTTTACTCAACCTATCACGAAAGTTTCAAAATGTTTACTCAACCAATCACGAAAGTTTCAAAACATTTATTCATACTATCACAAAAGTTTTATAATGTTTACTTACGAAATCGCGAGCGTTTGAAATTGTCTATCAAATCTTTTAAGAAGCTTCTAATATAATGAAATAGACTACGATAAAAGTTTCAGATTACCCTGTTACCTTTCATGGATGTTCCCGAGATTCTTGAAACTTTCTGAATGCTGATTCACCCTGGCCTTAAACTTAAACAATCATTAGAATTTCATAATGAATGCTGCAACAATATTAACTCAGCTGTATTTTTGATAGTCCAAAAATATTATATCAACAATGTAAGTTACAAAATGATAACTGAATCTTTTATGAAAGAAGCAATAATTATTGCTCAGCTCATTATGTAAATTAAGTAATATTCACCATAAGCAGTGAAATTTGATTCATTTAGTTTATAAAGCAAATAACTAAATTATCAAAAGATTTGTCAAGAAAACCGATTATAGTTTATACCCTTTCAAAATTTGTCAAAATTATGTTCATTAACAATAAAAGATCAATAATTTACAGACATAAAGAGCCCCTCACTGATACTTTTCATACTCAAAAAAAAAAAAAAAAAAAATCTATTAAAAAAAACTAATTTTAATAACCACGAGAATTGTTTCCAAATAGTCTCCATTGTGGCAAATTGCTAAACCGAATTATTTTTTTGTTCCGTGGAAATAGACTTAACATTAATATGCAGAATGCCAATGAAAAATGCATAACAGCCTGGGCTTTTCATCAGCCCAACTCATCGTATTCCGACGCTGGGTTAGTTCTCTCATACCCGGCTAATGCTCTCATAATGCTTCCGGTAATAACAATGTTGTCATACAAAAGGAAAACCCATTGTCTTGTCATCAGAGCCATTTTGCGCCTCGTGTGTTTCGCCATTGTCGGGTTGTGTCACTTTCAATTATTCCTCATTTTCTGTTGTGGTGGCCCAGCCGATGTCATTATGAACGATGCAGGCACTTTGTCCGGTTTTACGAGGTCGACACGTTGTCCGGTTTTACGAGGCCGACACATTGTCCGGTTCTGAGAAGAACGACACTTTGTCCTGTTCTACGAGGAACGACACTTTGTCCGGTTCTACGAAGAACGACATTTGTCCGGTTCTACGAGGCCGATACTTTGCACGGTTTTACGAAGAACGACACTTTGTCCGGTTTTACAGGCCAGACACTTGCCGACACTTTGTCCGGTTCTACGAGGCCGATACATTGTCCGGTTTTACGAGGCCGATACATTGTCCGGTTTCACGAGGCCGACGCTTAGTCCGGGTTTACAGGCCAGACACTTACAGACACGTTGTCCGGTTTTACGAGGACGACACTTTGTCCGGTTCTACGAGGACGACACTTTGTCCGGTTCTACGAGGACGCCACTTTGTCTGGTTCTACGAGGCCGACACTTTGTCCGGTTTTAAGAAGAGGACACTTTGTCCGGTTCTACGAGGCCAGCACTTTGTCTGGTTTTACGAAGCCGGCACCTTGTCCGGTTCTACGAGGAACGACACTTTGTCCGGTTCTACGAGGAACGACACTTTGTCTGGTTCTACAAGGAACGACACTTTGTCCGGTTCTTCGAGGAACGACACTTTGTCCGGTTCTACGAGGAACGACACTTTGTCTGGTTCTTCGAGGAACGACACTTTGTCCGGTTCTACGAGGAACGACACTTTGTCCGGTTCTACGAGGAACGACACTTTGTCTGGTTCTTCGAGGAACGACACTTTGTCCGGTTCTACGAGGAACGACACTTTGTCCGGTTCTACGACGAACGACACTTTGTCCGGTTCTACGAGGAACGACACTTTGTCCGGTTCTACGAAGAACGTCACTTAGTCCGGTTCTACGAAGAACGACACTTTGTCCGGTTCTACGAGGCCGACACTTTGTCCGGTTCTACGAAGAACGACACTATGACCGGTTCTACGAGGCCGACACTCTGTCCTGTTCTACGAGGCCGGCACTTTGTCCGGTTCTACGAGGCTGATACTTTATCCGGTTTTACGAGGCCGACACTTTGTCCGGTTTTGGTCGTAGCCTATACGGTTCTGTGATCTCCGATCGAGATCATTTCCTGTTATATTATTCCTAACTATTGTACGCAACCCGTCAAAAAGGCTGGCTAAATATTTAGATAGATATGCACGCACATGCACACATCGATCCAACCCTTCCTATCCCCTCCCACTTTCCTAACTACAACACGGCAGTTTGGGCAATTTGTGGGAGGTTGCAGTTTCAGAGTGGTTACTTCTCTGCGTGACAAAAGGAATACACATACACACACACACACACACACACATATATATATATATATATATATATATATATATATATATTCAATAAGTATCTCGTAAACTATTCATCGCTGATGTAGCTTTCTTGACCAATTAAAGGTTTAAAGGTCACTCATGAATGGCAGAGGCAAGGAAGCGTCAATACCCTAGTGACAGACAATGCCCTAGAGACTGACCATATATACATATAATCAGCTCCCAAGGCCCCTCCCTACCCTACTTATGACCAAGGAGAACCAGATAATGGCTGCTGATGACCTTGGGCACCCCCATACACCCCATTCCTAGGATGGTGAGGTTACAGAGACTAAAAGAAACTATCTAGCTTGAGTGGGACTCGAACCCTAGTCCAGCAGATCTCGAGGCAATGGCGTTTCCAGTAGGTTACCACAATCCTAATTCTAATCTTGGTATCGCTTCC
>NC_090728.1:50922550-50925050 GCF_036898095.1 Palaemon carinicauda | reverse complement strand
AATTTCATTAGTAACCATTTGCTAGGTATTAAGAATAAGAGAGAGAGAGAGAGAGGAGAGAGAGAGAGAGAGAGAGTGGGGGAAAGTTGTAATAGAGACTAAAGTATAGAAATATGAAATAATAATTTCATTAGTAGCCATTTGCTAGGTATTAAGAATAAGAGAGAGAGAGAGAGAGAGAGAGAGAGAGAGAGAGAGAGTGGGGGAAAGTCGTAATAGAAACTGAAGTATAGAAATATGAAATAATAATTTCATTAGTAGCCATTTGCTAGGTATTAAGAATAAGAGAGAGAGAGAGAGAGAGAGAGAGAGAGAGAGGTGGAAGTCGTAATAGAATCTAAAGTATAGAAATGTGAATATCATTAATAGGCTATTTGCTAGGTATACGAAATATTTTAAGAGAGAGAGAGAGAGAGAGAGAGAGAGAGAGAGAGAGTGGGGGTGGGGGGTGTCGTAATAGAAACTGAAGTATAGAAATAGGAAATAAATTCAGTAATAGCCATTTGCTAGGTATGCAAAAGGTTTTAAGAATAAAGGTATGAGAGAGAGAGAGAGAGAGAGAGAGAGAGAGAGAGACGTAATAAAAACCAGAATATAGAAATAAGAAAGAAAAATACTAAAATCAGTTTCCGTATACGAAAAGTATTGAGAGAGAGAGAGAGAGAGAGAGAGAGAGAGAGAGAGTAATCAAGAACTATTATATAAATAGGAAAAGAAAAATACTAAATATATGTTGCATGTATACGAAAAGTGAAGAAAAATATTAAAAACCATATGCAGGTATACGAAAAGTAATGAGAGAGAGAGAGAGAAGAGAGAGAGAGAGAGAGAGAGCAATCGCGTGTGTGTGCTTTAGGTGGAGAAGGAATTCCTCAAAATAAGTTAATTAGCAGGAGAAGTTTGGACGTTCAAACAAAGCGGTCTTGATTTATTTGTAAGGGTTAGATTAACGAGCAGTAATCAGAGGTGCTGAAAACGAGGGGATACGAGCGTATTGTTTTCTAACGCTTTGGGCATTTCATTCTTTTTTTTTTTTTCATTGATTCAATCATATTTTTTTTTATTTTTCTTCTTCCTTTTCTTCTTCTTCTTCTCCTTCATTTTCTTCTACTGGGAGAAATCATTTTGATTTCCGTCTAACCTCGAGGGATTCTGTTCCCTCGTGAAATGAGTCTTTTGTGATTAGTTTCTTTTTTCTCCGCCAGGTGGATTTTCTTTGGAGGTTGAATAGCGAAAGACATTGTTTTCGTTTCAAATATTTTCTTACGACGCTTAGGAATTATAGTTACTTATAGTGCTTGTAAGCACTATGGATATCAAAATGTCACAAATGATAAGTATATTGTATAAGTATTATTATTATCTTATTATTATTATTACTATCCAAGCTACAACCTAGTTGGAAAAGCAAGATGCTATAAGCCCAGGGGCTCCAACAGGGAAAAATAGCTCAGTGAGGAAAGGAAATAAGGAAATAAATAAATGAAGAGAACAAATTAACAATAAATCATTCTAAAATAAGAAACAACGTCAAAACAGACATGTCATATAATAAACTATCAACAACATCAAAAACAAATATGTCATAAATAAACTATAAAAAGACTATGTCTGCCTGGTCAACAAAAAAGCATTTGCTCCAACTTTGAACTTTTGAAGTTCTACTGATTCAAACCACCCGATTAGGAAGATCATTCCACAACTTGGTCACAGCTGGAATAAAACTTCTAGAGTACTGCGTAGTATTGAGCCTAGTGATGGAGAAGGCCTGGCTATTAGAATTAACTGCCTGCCTAGTATTACGAACAGGATAGAATTGTCCAGGGAGATCTGAATGTAAAGGATGGTCAGAGTTGTGAAAAATCTTATGCAACATACATAATGAACTAATTGAACGACGGTGCCAGAGATTAATATCTAGATCAGGAATAAGAAATTTAATAGACCGTAAGTTTCTGTCCAACAAATTAAGATGAGAATCAGCAGCTGAAGACCAGACAGGAGAACAATACTCAAAACAAGGTAGAATGAAAGAATTAAAACACTTCTTCAGAATAGATTGATCACCGAAAATCTTGAAAAGACTTTCTCAATAAGCCTATTTTTTGTGAAATTGAAGAAGACACAGACCTTATATGTTTCTCAAAAGTAAATTTACTGTCGAGAATCACACCTAAAATTTTGAAAGAGTCATACATATTTAAAGAAACATTATCAATACTGAGATCCGGATGTTGAGGAACCACCGTCCTTGACCTACTTACAATCATACTTTGAGTTTTGTTAGGATTCAACTTCATATCCATAATTTGCACCATGCACTAATTCTAGCTAAATCTCTATTAAGGGATTCACCAACCCTAGATCTACATTCAGGGGATGGAATTGATGCAAAGAGAGTAGCATCATCTGCATATGCAACAGCTTGTTTTCTAGGCCAAACCACATGTCATGTGTATATAGTATGAAAAGTAATGGGCCAAGAACACTACCATACACC
>NC_090728.1:50919986-50922050 GCF_036898095.1 Palaemon carinicauda | reverse complement strand
TTAACTACAATCCCTCTCACTTGGGTATGACTGCTCCCTCTCCCCCTTCCCAAGGGACTAGGAGAGACAGAGTAGTTAGAGGCTACATCTTGCTGCTGAGCGTGACCGTCTGGTTTCAGATCCAGTTTCGTCAGAATAGATACTCACCAGAACGTCAGTCGTGCAAGCCCAACTCCCCACTGTGATACCCAACCACAGCAATTGCCTCTCCAGTAAACAGCTTAAACTCACTGTCCATGGCTGGGATCGATCTGCTGTCATGCGAATGCGAGGCGAACACGTTACCACTCTACTAGCCAGGAGGCTAGTCCATCGATTTTAAAGTAGACGTATCTTTTGATATCTTCTGGAACAGTCCATCAAAGTTCAGAGAATATTTTGTGTTCGCTTGGCACAATATAACAAATTGTTTCTAGTGTCTTAGATACTTAACGCACAGAACGAGTTGCGATTATAGTGTTATTGATGGATGGACATATTAGCGTCATAAATGTCACTCAACTGAATGTCTATGGTTATCAATTGGTTATTTAGTATTGCAATGTAACATATAATGTTTGAAGTGATCATTGAAGGCATTATTATTGTTGTTGTTGTTGTTGTTGTTGTTGTTATTTTTATTATTTTCTTATTATTATCTTTGTTATTTTCATTTTTTCATTATTTTTGTTATTTTTACTATTCTTATTTTTTTTATTATTCTTATTAATATCATTAGCTAAGCTATAACCCTTGTTGGAAAAGCAGGATGCTATAAGCCCAAAGGCTCCAACAGGGATAAATAGCCCAGTGAGGAAAGTAAATAAGGAAATGAATAAACTATATGAGATAATGAAAAATTAAAATGAAATATCTTAAGAAAAGTAACAACATTAAAATAGTTCTTTCATATATAAAGCATAAACAGAGACTCATGTTAGCCTGTTCAATATAAGAAAAAAAAAACATTTGCTGCAAGTTTGAACTTTTGAAGTTCAATAACGTGTACAAAATTTTGCTCTAAGGAAAATTCAATCAGGTTCGAACCGTTATTTAGGTCATATTTTAACTTTTTTTTTCCTCTCTTTTTTTTCTTTTAGCGACACCAAAAGACCCCCCAAAAAAAAAGGAAAAAAAAAGTGCGACACCAACATTCTATAGCTATAGTACGTAGCTCTTCTAGGAGAAGAAAACTCCGAAATCAAACCATTGTTCTCTAGTCTTGGGTATGTTATAGCCTCTGTAACACGGTCGTCCACACTCTTGGGGTAGAGTTCTCTTGCTTAAGGGTACACTTGACACTATGCTATTTTCTTTTCTCTTTATCCTTTGTTTTTTTTTTAAGATTTTATAATGTATATATGAAAGATCTGTTTTAATGTTGTTACTGTTCTTAAAATATTTTATTTTGATTGTTCATTACTTCTGTAGTTTGTTTGTTTCCTTATTTCCTTTCCTCATTGGGCAGATTATTATTATTATTATTATTATTATTATTACTAGCTAAGCTATAACCCTAGTTGGAAAAGCAAGATGTTATAAGGCCAAGGGCTCCAACAGAGAAAAATAGCCCAGTGAGGAAAGAAAATAATGAAATAGATAAGCGATATAAGTAATGAAAAATTAGAGCAAAATATTTTAAAAACATTAACAATATTAAAACAGATATTTGATATATAAACTGTAAAAAGACTCATGTTAGTCTGTTCAACATAAAAAAACATTTGCTGTGAGTTTGAACTTTTGAAGTTCTACTGATTCAACTACCCGATTAGGAAGATCATTCCACAACTTGGTCACAGCTGGAATAAAACTTCTAGAGTACTGTGTAGTATTGAGCCTCATGATAGAATATAGCTATCTTTTCTGATTATTAATTCGATCACGGTCTCTTTATCTGAAAAGAAACTGTTTTCAAAGTGGCTATTTTTAGCCCATTAACTGTTGGAAAATACTGTCATCTTTAATAACTTCTAAGACAACAGGGAAAATTAATTTTCATTTTCAATCTTATTTTAATTTTCAATCTATTTTTCATTTTCAATCTTTTTTTTTTCATTTTCAATCTATTTTTCATTTTCAATA
>NC_090728.1:50912486-50914986 GCF_036898095.1 Palaemon carinicauda | reverse complement strand
AACAACTTCTCTTCCCCTCCCTCAAAGGAGGGAAGGGAGTTGTCAACAAGAGGGGGGGGGGAAGAGAAGAGGAGGAGGAAGAGGAAGAGGAGGAGGAGGAGGAGGAAAGGGGTGAGGCGGGAGTAATTTCGTTCCTACGTGTATTTCTTTTCGCAGAGAATAACAAATTCCCTTCCCTTTGCAAAGGAGGGAAGGGGGTGGTGAACAAGAGGGGGAAGGGGTTGAGGATAGTGGATAGAAGAGGAGGAGGACAGTAGGAGGAACAGGGGGCGGGGGGTGAGGTGGGGGTATGAGCTCGTTCCTTCGTTGTATTTCTTTCCGTAGAGAACAACTTCCCCTTCCCCTCTCCCAAGGTACGGAGGGAGGTTATGAACAAGATGGGGAGGGAGTGAGGGGGAGAAGAAGGAGAAGAAGAAGAAGAAGAGGAGGAGTAAGGAGGAGGAGGAAGAAGAAGAAGAAGAAGAGGAGGAGGATGAATGGGGGAGGAGGTGAGGGGGATGTTGTTCCTTCGTTGTATTTCTTTCCGTAGAGAACAACTTCCCCTTCCCATCCCCAAAGGAGGGAAGGGGATTGTGAATAAGAGGGGGAGAAGAGGAGGAGGAGGAGGGGGAGAAGAGGAGGAGGAGGAGGAGGAGGAGGAGTAGGAGGAAGAGGAGGAGGAGGAGAAGAAAGAGGAGGAGGAGGCGGAGGAAGAAGAGAGGGATGGGATGAGGTATGATTTCATTCCTTCTGTGTATTTCTTTCCCCTCCCTAAAGAAGGGAAGGGGGTTGTGAACAATAGGAGTAGGAGAAGGGGGAGAAGTGGAGGGGGATAAGAGGAGGAGGAAGAGGAGGAGGAGGAGGAGGAGGAGAATAAGACTCCGAAGCGAAGTGATCCTCTGAAGCGATTTCACCCCTTCCCAAAAAAAAAAATTTCCGTTCGCTTAACTTGGGATATAGAATCGCTATTCATTTTAGCCGGAGGCTAAATAAAATCTATCCGGTCTGCAGGCAAAGTGTTAATTCCGTCGGCGTAGCTGAAATGATGGCATCGGCACACAAGTGAATAGGGTTAAAAAAGAAAAAGGCCTTTAACACCGGCATGCATTAACGCTCTACATCACTGGGTAATGATCACATCTCCTTGGATGGCTGCACTCTATCAATATCCAGTTGTTACAAAAATGGACGGGCGGGAGAAAAATACAGTGCAAATGCGCACCGTTCGCTTTTTATGTTTTTTTTTTCCAACAACACTTGCTGCTTTTGTCAGTCAAATTTTATTATACAGCCAATTTTTCAAACCCTTTTTTTTGTAAAAAAATATATTCTTGTTAATTTTCATAAAAAAAGGTTTTTGGGGAATACGGATTACATGAAAAAAAATGGAAAAAGAAAAATATAATTTTTGCGCCGACGTGAATCGCCTTTTAGTTGCTCGGCTCCGCCCATTTCAACCGATCCAGATTTTGTGAATATCAGCGAATAATAAATCTGTGCGATATGAAATAATCTCCGATTTCAATCTGATATCAGTATCGTATATAGATTATCTTCAAACAATATCTTTGACTTCGACGTGATATCGTTATTGTATTTCCATTTTCTTAGTAAGTAAATAAGCAAATAAGTAAATGAATTAATACAAAAATAAATAAATAAATAAATAGATTGTTGTTGATGATGATGATGATGATAAAAACAATGATAATAATAATAATAATAATAATTATAATAATAATAATAATAATGATAATAATAATAATAATAATGATAATAATAATAGTGAAAATAATAATGATAATAATTGCAACAATAACAACAACAATGATAATAACAATAATAATAATAGAAATAACGAAATTAATAACGATAATAACTATAATAACAATAATAATAATAACAACAATAGCAATAATAACAATAATAACACCTACAACTAGAGGGGCACTCAATAGAGCGCAGACCTCCGCCGCAGCAGCCTATTTCTCGGTCTTCTGCTCACTCTTGACCTTGACCTTTGCCCTTAACATGTATTAATTGGTGTGGCTATTCATACTCTCAAATATGAACCAAGTTTGAATTCTCTGTGACAACGATGTCCAAATTTATGACTGATAACATGAAGTAGACACTTTGCTTGACCGTGACCTTAACCTTTGCCTTTCCAAAATTTGTTAATTTACAGCTTTTTACATAACAGTTAATCCCTGCAAATTTCATTGCTCTGCGATTAAAATTGTAGCCAGGAAGCTGTTCACAAACAAATAAACACACACAAACAAACACAAACAGGGGCGAAAACATAACCTTCTTCTAACTTAGTAGGCGGAGGTAATAATAATAATAATAATAATAATAATAATAATAATAATAATAATAATAATAATAATAATAATAATAATCATTGTAGGTTTAACTTCAATTGTTCGTTCATTTTTCCTTATTCTGAATCAACAACAATAACAACAACAACCATTATAATAAAGATAATAATAATAATAATAATAATTATTATTAT
>NC_090728.1:50902486-50909986 GCF_036898095.1 Palaemon carinicauda | reverse complement strand
ATTCCTATCGCATGTTTTAAAATGTTTGAATTTTGTGTCATTCCTATCGCATGTTTTAATTTTTTTTAATTTTGTGTCATTCCTATCGCATGTTTTAAAATGTTTGAATTTTGTGTCATTCCTATTGCATGTTTTAAAATGTTTGAATTTTTTGTTATTCCTATCGCATGTTTTAAAATGTTTGAATTTTGTGTCATTCCTATCGCATGTTTTAAAATGTTTGAATTTTGTGTCATTCCTATCACATGTTTTAGAATGTTCGAGTTTTGTCATTCTTCTCTCAATTCTCTGTAATAGCTCGTTGTCTCGTTGAATTCATCTTGTCTCTCTGTTAGTATGTAACAACCATTTACACTGTTAAAAAAAAACCGTAATTTTAATCGGGGATCCTTCGTTAAAAATATACTGTGCTCAGCCGTATTTCAGTAAAATACGGGCGACCGTGGTTTTACCATAATTTATTTTCTTTTACGGTTTAGTGACTGTAATATCACTATCACTCCTATACGTCAATATATCCGTTTTTAAAACGGTAAAAATCTGGAGTAAATATTGCCAGACATTTTTAATGCCCATTTTTATAAGTAGTACAACGCAAGTATCCCACATCAAGCATAAAAGTTAAATTCACAAATCCAACATAAAATGATAGTACACACACACACACATACACAATGCAAGCACGCAGTTTCTCAATCGCAATACACTGCGTCATACATGATTAAGCGAACGTCGACGATAGTGAAATGCGAATTTCATAGCGTAATACATAGCGGAAGGCACAATGATTTTGATCTGCCCGGATTATCTATATGGCCTGATGAATTTTATATGGTGCGTTCTGAATGCCGGGGGCCAACCAGTGCCATGCCGTGCTGCGCGTAAAAAAATACTTGATATGTTTAACAATTTCAGGCTGAATTACATACTGCATCGAGTGATGGGGGGGGGGGGGAGGGTGGGGGGGGGTGGGGGGGGCGGTATTCGATGGCGTTGCTTCGATAAGCAGATCTCTTGATGCTCTTGTCACGGGGAGGATGGAAGGAAACTATTGGGTAACGTTGCATACACTGTTAAAAAAAAAAAAAAAAAACGTAATTTTAATCGGAAATTCTCCGCAAAAATATACTGTTCAGTAAAATACGGGTGACCGTAATTTTACCATAATCTTTTTATTATATTTTACGGGTTGGTGACCGTAATATCACTCCTTTATGTCAATATATCCGTTTTTAAAAGGGTAAAAAACCTGGAATAATGCAAATTTTTAACAGTGTACACTGTTAATTATTTGCATTAAAAAACCGATAAATGACTGGCAATATCTATTCCAGGATTTTTACCGTTTTGAAAACGAATATATTGACGTAAAGGAGTGATGTAACGGTCACCAACTTATAAATGATAATAACAGTAAGGTACAAATTACGGTCGCCTGTATTTTACCGAAATACGGCTGAAAACAATATATTTTTACGGAGAATTTCGGATTAAAATTACTGATTTTATTAGCAGTGTAGGAATTTCGATGACTGGCACTGAATACTTTTGCAAGTTTTTAATATGCTTATTTACCTCCTTTTCTATTTTTTTTTTTTGGTCCATAGAGAATATTTAGATATTGCAAAAAAAGAAAAAAAAAAAAAAAAGAGTACTTGTAACTTTTCAATTCGCATAATTACTTCATTTTCGAGTATTTATCTAATGCCAAAGAAATAAAAAAAATAATTCTCGCGATTTATTAATTCGCATATTTGGTTCATTTTCGGGATCTTAAGATGTTTATACAGAGAATTTATCTATCTATATATATATATATATATATATATATATATATATATATATATATATATATATATAAAATTAACACTTGCGAAATTTTAACTTGCATACTTACCACATTTTTTTTTTGAGATTTAAGATGTCCATAGAGATTATTATTTAGCTATTATAAGAAAATTAATACTTACAAGTTTATTATTCGCATACTTGCTTCACTTCCGGGGTTTTAAGATATCCATAGAGAATATTTACCTATTGCATAGATATAAATAATTACGAGTTTTTAATTCGCATAGTTAACTAATTTTCATATTTTTAAGATGTCCATACAGAGCATTTAGCTATTGCAAAAAACCCCCAAAATGAATAATACTTGGCATTTTTTAATTCGCATATTTACCTATTTTCGTGTTTTGTAAGATGGAGAATATTTAGATAAGGCAAAAAAAAAAAAAAAAAAAAAAAAAAACAATGTAATAATTTTTGGGTTTTTAAGATTGCCATAGAGTATTCAGACATTACAAAAATATGCTATAATTTTCATGTTTTTAAGTTTCCTGTAGAGAGTATCTAGATAATGCCAAAAAAAAAAAAAAAAAAAAAAAAAAACACATTGCAATCATTTTCGGGTTTGTAAGATGTCCAAAGAGAATATTTAGACATGGCAAATAAACAATGCAATAATTTTCGGTATTTTAAGATGGCCATAGAGTAATTAGATGTCGCAAAAATAATAATGCGATCATTTTAGTTTTTTGATGATCTCCATAGACTATGTAGACATTGCAAAAAACAATGTGTAATAGTTTACAACACCACGCTCTCCATTTACTCCCAAATAATGCAACCCTGCAGTTCTCATCTTCTTGCACAGTAATTAGGTGGTTGTTTAAATTCTGGGAAAGCAATAATTAGCAAGATATGTTGAGGAAGGGGGAAGGGGCTATAAAAAGAAAATAGCTCGGTTTCCTCACTAAACGACTTGGAACTGACATGTCAACATAGTCAACCAAACAGAATTCGTGATGTTCATAGGAAAAAAAAAAATGATCGCCTATGGGATGCAAACAATGACTTAAAATAATACTGTCTTAAACCAGTATAAAAATGAAAGCTATTTTGATTACATATTGTGAGAAATATTTACTATTTTTTCTTTTCTCTAAACAGCTTAACATTTTCAAAAGATATATTATTCAATGAAAAGTGGAAAGCTCTTTGAGTTGTGTACCAATAAAATAGGCTTTGGTATCTTAATAATAATAATGATAATAATAATACTAATAATAATACTAATAATAATAACTAATAATAATAATAATAATAATAATAATACTTAGTATTATTATCATTGTTATTATCTTTATTATAATGGTTTTTGTTGGTTTTTGCTGTTGTTGTTGTTGTTGTTGTTGTTGTTGTTGTTGTTGTTGTTGTTGTTGTTATTTCAGAAAAAGGAAAAATTAACAACCAATTGAAGTAAAACCTACAATGATTATTATTATTATTATTATTATTATTATTATTATTATTATTATTATTAATCACTAAGGAAGGTTTACTGTTTACGGCACCTCCTCAAGTATTACGAGCCTCACTAATTAGATTTTCGCACCTCATCATCATAAATTCACGATTAACTATCCATAGCAAAAAAAGACACATTTCCCGCTAACTTCCTTTGATAGTTTGTAAGAAAATGCAATATAAATATAAATGTTCTCTCAACTCGGTTTTCGAGTTAGTTTCTTGACAGTGAATGCGTTTTCCTGCTTTTTGATGTTAAACCCTTTAAAAAAAGGGATAATTCTTTCACTAAATCTGTTTACTCATTGTTTAAAAACATTCAAGATGTTTTTATCATTATCGGTTTTGACGTTGTTACTGTTTTTAGAATGATTTATTGTTAATTTGTTTTTATCATTTATTCATTTCCTCATTTCCTTTCCTCATTGGGCTATTTTTCCCTATTGGAGCCCTTGGGCTTATAGTATCTTGCTTTTCCAACTAGGGTTGTAGCATGGCTAATAATAATAATAATAATAATAATAATAATAATAATAATAATAATAATAATAATGATAATATTATTATCATTACTTGCTAAGCTACAATTGTAGTTGGAAAAGCAGGATGCTATAAGGATTTCAAAGACTAAAAGAAAGATAATTATTTCACTAAATCTGTTTATTCATTGTCTAAATACATTTAAGATGTTTTTTTTTATTATGATTATTATTATTACTTGCTAAGGTACAATAGTAGTTGGAAAAGCAGGATGCTATACAGTAAGCATTGCAAAGACTGAAGCAAAGATAATTCCTTCACTAAATCTGTTTACTTATTGTTTAAAAACATTCAAGAGGTTTTTATTATGATTATTATTATTACTTGCTAAGCTACAATAGTAGTTGGAAAAGCAGGATGCTATAAGCATTTCAAAGACTGAAAAAAAAGATAATTCCTTCACTAAATCTGTTTACTCATCGTCTGTAAACATTCAAGTGGTTTTTATTATGATTATTATTATTACTTGCTTAGCTACAATCGTAGTTAGAAAACAAGGATGCTATAAGCATTTCAAAGACTGAAAAAAAAGATAATTCCTTTACTAAATCTGTTTATTCATCGTCTGAAAACATTCAAGATGTTTTAAAGGGAAGTTTACGAATGTGTGTTTCTAATGGCAATCATTTTTCAGACTGTAAATAGATTATTTCACTAAATCTTTTCATTCAACATTCAAAATGTTTTAAAGGGAACTTACGAATGTGTTTTTTTAATGGCAATTACTTTTCAAAGACTGTAAATAAATTTTCACTAAATCTGTTTATTCGTCGTCTGAAAACATTCAAGATGTTTCAAGGGAACTTACGAATGTGCTTTAAAAAATACTTTCACTAAATTTGTTTCTTCAACATTCAAGATGTTTTAAAGGGAACTTAAGAATGTGAGTTTCTAATAGCAATCACCTTTCAAATACTGTAAATAGATTATTTCACTAAATCTGTTTATTCATCGTCTGAAAACATTCAAGATGTTTTAAAGGGAACTTACGAATGTGATTTTCTAATGGCCGTTATTTTTCAGACTGTAAATAAATAAATTTACTAAATCTGTTTATTCATCGTCTGAAAACATTCAAGATGTTTTAAAGGGAACTTACGAATGTGATTTTCTAATGGCCGTTATTTTTCAGACTGTAAATAAATAAATTTACTAAATCTGTTTATTCATCGTCTGAAAACATTCAAGATGTTTTAAAGGGAACTTACGAATGTGATTTTCTAATGGCCGTTATTTTTCAGACTGTAAATAAATAAATTTACTAAATCTGTTTATTCATCGTCTGAAAACATTCAAGATGTTTTAAAGGGAACTTACGAATGTGATTTTCTAATGGCCGTTATTTTTCTGACTGTAAATAAATTAGTTCACTAAATCTGTTTATTCGTCGTCTGAAAACATTCAAGATGTTTTAAACAGAAGTTACGAATGTGAAATTCTAATGGCAATCACATTTCAGACTAAAAAAATATTCTTTCACTAAATCTGTTTATTCAACATTCAAGATGTTTTAAAGGGAAGTTAGAAATGTGCGATAATGGCAATCACATTTCAAAGACAGTAAAAAAATAATTTCACTAAATCTGTTTATTCAACATTCAAGATGTTTTAAAGGGAACTTACGAATGTGATTTTCTAATGGCAATTATTTTTCAGACTGTAAATAAATTAGTTCACTAAATCTGTTTATTCAACATTCAAGATGTTTTAGAGGGAACTTAGGAATGTGCGTTCCTAATGGCAATCACATTTCAAAGACTAAAAATATTCTTTCACTAAATCTGTTTATTCAACATTCAAGATGTTTTAAAGGGAAGTTACAAAATGTGAGTTCCTAATGGCAATCACAGTTCAAAGACAGAATAAAGTACAATTCTTTCACTAAATAATATTCATCGTCTGAAAACATTCAAGATGTTTTGAACAGAAGTTACAAATGTGTGTTTCTAATGGCAATCTCATTTCAGACTAAAAAAAAATTCTCTAAATCTGTTTATTCAACATTCAAGATGTTTTAAAGGGAACTTACGAATGTGCGTTCCTAATGGCAATCACATCTCAAAGACCAGAAAAGAAAGAAAAAAAAAGTTTTTAAGGAAACGTTAGAGGGATTTCACGGTTGGCATTACCAGTGGCATCGAGCGTGGCTGATTAATCATTCGGTGCTAAATTACGCGTCAGGAGAACGTCAACAAAGAAGTCATACGGCCATAAATCGGCGACGAAATAAAGAAAGGGGGGGATAAAGCTTTCGAGTTTATCCTAAAGCGCCACTTGAGGTTTTGCCCCGCGCATTCCTCTACAAATTGGATGTAAAGTTAGCCGACACCTCCTCCCCAACGACCGGGGAAAAGAAGAAGAAGATGATGAAGAAGAAGAAGAACAAAAAGGGAAGGTTGCCGTGGTCCCAAATATATAGACCCATTTTATATTTGTTTCTTCAGCTACCCCAATTTGCAGCGTAAATGCACCAACTCTTTCCAAAGGAGATGATTTCTCCCCTCTTTTTTTTTTCTCTCCATCATTGGGATGTAGTTAAGACATCAGAGGACCGGCATACCAGTCTAAATTGAATGTGAAGCCAAATGACACTTCGGCCAACGTTCCCGCCATAATGAACTCAGTAGATTGTCATTTGTCACCGCGAAATTGCATTATGGGTAATGAGTCTAACGGGCTTTGGGGAGTAACCTCCCTGCCATCGGGGAAGCGTTTATGGCATCTCGAGACGGTGTGCGTAAGGGCTAAAATCCCGAAGGCTCCTTGATGAGGTTTGAGGATGCCGGGAGACGAGGCACTGAAGTGGCATCGTAAAGTTGGCGACCACATGTGGTAAACGAGACGACTTACAAATTGTCCCATGCCCCGAGCTGTACCGGGTCAGTGCCAAAACCAGTTAAAGCTTGGCACTAGAGTAGAGGGAGGAAAAGTGGGATGAGGAAGAGGAGGAGGAAGAGGAGGAGAAAGGGAAGAAGAGGAATAGAAATAAGAAAGAAGACAAACAAGATGGAAAATTAGAATATAAACGGCAAATACAAGGGACTTATGAAGTCGACTAATACTCGTATTCAAATTTGAACTAATCAATAGACAGACATAGATAGATAGATAAACACAAACCAAGAGGAGGAGGAGAAAGGAGAGAAGAGGAATAGAAATAAGAAGGCAAACAAGAAGGAAAATTAGAATATAAACGGCAAATACAAGAGACTTAAGAAGTAGACAAATACTCGTATTCAAATTTGAACTAATCAATAGACATAGATAGATAGATAAACACAAACCACTATGAAGACTAAAGAGAGACGCTTCTCTGGCCCATAAATACACGCTTTCCTCCCCCCCTCCCCCTCCCCCCCCCCCCCCCACCCTAAAAAGCACAAGAAGACAAAGAGCTCCCAAAAAGCATTCGCTCATCACATCAGCAAACAGAGTAATTATTTTAGCGAGTTCTGCTTCAATGTGGCTATTAATCTCTATAATATGCCATGGCGGAAAGCACTTCTTGTTATTCATGCTGAGAAAATTAGATAGTTTTTCTTTATTTTGATTTCCTGCCATGTTGATTTGATAATGTTTTTTGATTGATATGGTTGTTTTTATTCAAACAGCTGGTTATTATATTGTTTATTTATATCCTTGTTTCATTTC
>NC_090728.1:50892486-50897486 GCF_036898095.1 Palaemon carinicauda | reverse complement strand
TTTATCAAGAGGTTGTCTTTTCCTTTTTCTGATTCTTTTTCTTCTCAAAACCATCCTTACTGTCCTCCCTTCAGTTGAAGTGGCTATCCTGGAGGGTATTTAGCCTTGCATGGTGTATCGGCTCCTCCATGTTGACCAGTTTTTCCGACTTTTTACTATAGTCTATGGGTATCATCAATCACTTTGTTTATAATTCTGTACGTATTGTTTTTGTTATAATTCTTGTTAATCTAGTTTTTAAGTATGATGTCTCTTTTTTATTTCTATTAATTCTTATGCTGTCTGGACACATTGAGCGAAATCCTGGACCAGTACGTCCTAGATTTCGTCAATGTCGTCTTCTGTATTGCAATATTCGTGGTCTTCATGCAAATATCCAAGACCTTACAGTTGCGTCCAGACAGTATGATATTCTTTTATGCCCAGAAACTTTGGTTTCTAATATGAGGCACTCATCTGAGCTCCTTATAACAGGTTTCAAGAAGCCAATAATGTTGAAACGTGATGCCATCCCTAGGGCCAGGGGAATGGCGGTGTATATTAGGACTGAGTACCCTGCTTCTCATAAGTCCTGCTATCAATGTGGATGTCATGAGATTCAGGTAATAAAAGTTTGTGGCAGGCATAACAACTTTTATTTATGTTCAATCTACCGGAATCCAGACATGGATGATTCTATCTTCGATTGTCTTCTTACCATTATGGCTAAGATACAAGAAGATGATAGAAAGGCTTCTTTTGTCTTTGTTGGTGATTTTAATGCTCACCATAGGGTGTGGTTAAGTTCTATCTCTCCTACAGATCGCCATGGCTTAAGAGCTTTAGACTTTGCCTCTGAATCAGGCTATGAGCAAATCATAAATGAAGCTACTCACAGGTCTGGTAATTGCTTGGACCTTGTATACACTGACTCCCCTTGCGTTATAACAGGTAAGGTTGGTTCTCCAGTCGGGACATCTGATCATGCCTTGATTTCATTATTAGTGAAGACTGAGCAGCCTGTCCCTGATATATCATATTCTTGTAAAATTTATATGAAATCCCAAGCAGACTGGAATGGGATTTTACATGATCTTTTGTGCTTGAATTGGTCACAATTATATAATAGTGTAGATCCTGTTGTCCCTTTGAATGAGAATCTAGTCAACATAATTGATAGGCGTATCCCTTCTCGTGTGCTAAGGTACCGAGTGAAGGACAAACCGTGGTTCAATAATGATTGTAGACGTGCTTTTTTGGAGAAGCAGGAGGCCTATCAACTTTGGAAGGGTAACAGATCAGATTTGACCTGGAACAACTATACTCAGCTTCGAGCTTTTGCTCAGAGAGTTTATGCCTCAACTGAAAAAGAGTACAATTTAACCATAAAAGAAACACTTTCTGGTACAACTCAGGAACATAAATGGTGGTCTACCCTTAAATCTGCACTCTTTGGTGTAGATGCAACAGTTCCTCCTTTACTTAAACCAGATGGCTCAGTCACTCACTGTCCAAAGGAAAAGGCAACCCTTTTGGCTGATGTTTTTGACAGTAAACAGAGTAATGAAAAACTTGAACTTCCTCATTCCTGTTTTCCTGAGGCTAAACTAACTAGTTTAGCTTTTCGATCTCGTGAGATTAAAGCTCTGTTGATGGACCTTGATGCTTATGGAGGTGTAGACCCAAATGGTATTTTTCCTTTGTTTTTTATAAAGACAGCAGATTTCTTAGCTCCAAAATTATCTGTTATTTTACGCAAGTTAGCAAGAAGAGGAGCTTTTAGCACTAGTTGGAGAATTGGTAATGTTACTCCTCTATGTAAATGTGTTTGTGGTAGCTCAAGTCCCACTAATTACCGCCCAATTTCCATAACTCCCATATTATCTAAAGTTTTTGAACGTCTTCTGGCAAAACGTCTTAATAGGTTTGCTGAAGGTAATCATCTACTCCCTAGTTTGCAATTTGGTTTTCGTAAAGGCCTTGGAGCATGTGATGCCCTTCTTACAATCTCCAATGCTGTACAGAAATCCCTTGATGGTGGTCGGGAAGTTCGTATGATTGGCCTTGATTTTAGTGCTGCCTTTGACCGTGTTAATCATGAGGCCCTTGTTTTCAAACTGAAACAGTTGGGAGTGGGTGGGTCGTTTCTTAGCATTATTATTGATTTTTTAAGTAATAGATCTCAGAGTTGTTGTTGATGGGCACCATAGTGATTATAGGAATGTGATATCTGGTGTTCCACAGGGTAGTGTTCTTGGCCCATTACTTTTCATACTATATACACATGACATGTGGTTTGGCCTAGAAAACAAGCTTGTTGCATATGCAGATGATGCTACTCTCTTTGCATCAATTCCATCCCCTGAATGTAGATCTAGGGTTGGTGAATCCCTTAATAGAGATTTAGCTAGAATTAGTGCATGGTGCAAATTATGGGATATGAAGTTGAATCCTAACAAAACTCAAAGTATGATTGTAAGTAGGTCAAGGACGGTGGTTCCTCAACATCCGGATCTCAGTATTGATAATGTTTCTTTAAATATGTATGACTCTTTCAAAATTTTAGGTGTGATTCTCGACAGTAAATTTACTTTTGAGAAACATATAAGGTCTGTGTCTTCTTCAATTTCACAAAAAATAGGCTTATTGAGAAAGTCTTTCAAGATTTTCGGTGATCAATCTATTCTGAAGAAGTGTTTTAATTCTTTCATTCTACCTTGTTTTGAGTATTGTTCTCCTGTCTGGTCTTCAGCTGCTGATTCTCATCTTAATTTGTTGGACAGAAACTTACGGTCTATTAAATTTCTTATTCCTGATCTAGATATTAATCTCTGGCACCGTCGTTCAATTAGTTCATTATGTATGTTGCATAAGATTTTTCACAACTCTGACCATCCTTTACATTCAGATCTCCCTGGACAATTCTATCCTGTTCGTAATACTAGGCAGGCAGTTAATTCTAATAGCCAGGCCTTCTCCATCACTAGGCTCAATACTACGCAGTACTCTAGAAGTTTTATTCCAGCTGTGACCAAGTTGTGGAATGATCTTCCTAATCGGGTGGTTGAATCAGTAGAACTTCAAAAGTTCAAAGTTGGAGCAAATGCTTTTTTGTTGACCAGGCAGACATAGTCTTTTTATAGTTTATTTATGACATATTTGTTTTTGATGTTGTTGATAGTTTATTATATGACATGTCTGTTTTGACGTTGTTTCTTATTTTAGAATGATTTATTGTTAATTTTGTTCTCTTCATTTATTTATTTCCTTATTTCCTTTCCTCACTGAGCTATTTTTCCCTGTTGGAGCCCCTGGGCTTATAGCATCTTGCTTTTCCAACTAGGGTTGTAGCTTGGATAGTAATAATAATAATAATGATAATAATAATACTTATACAATATACTTATCATTTGTGACATTTTGATATCCATAGTGCTTACAAGCACTATAAGTAACTATAATTCCTAAGCGTCGTAAGAAAATATTTGAAACGAAAACAATGTCTTTCGCTATTCAACCTCCAAAGAAAATCCACCTGGCGGAGAAAAAAGAAACTAATCACAAAAGACTCATTTCACGAGGGAACATAATCCCTCGAGGTTAGACGGAAATCAAAATGATTTCTCCCAGTAGAAGAAAATGAAGGAGAAGAAGAAGAAGAAAAGGAAGAAGAAAAATAAAAAAAAATATGATTGAATCAATGAAAAAAAAAAAAAGAATGAAATGCCCAAAGCGTTAGAAAACAATACGCTCGTATCCCCTCGTTTTCAGCACCTCTGATTACTGCTCGTTAATCTAACCCTTACAAATAAATCAAGACCGCTTTGTTTGAACGTCCAAACTTCTCCTGCTAATTAACTTATTTTGAGGAATTCCTTCTCCACCTAAAGCACACACACGCGATTGCTCTCTCTCTCTCTCTCTCTCTCTCTCTCTCTCCTCTCTCTCTCTCTCTCTCTCTCTCTCTCATTACTTTTCGTATACCTGCAATATGGTTTTTAATATTTTTCTTCACTTTTCGTATACATGCAACATATATTTTAGTATTTTTCTTTTCCTATTTATATAATAGTTTTGATTACTCTCTCTCTCTCTCTCTCTCCTCTCTCTCTCCTCTCTCTCTCTCTCTCTCTCAATACTTTTCGTATACGGAAAACATGATTTTAGTATTTTTCTTTTCTTATTTCTATATTCTGGTTTTTATTACGTCTCTCTCTCTCTCTCTCTCTCCTCTCCTCTCTCTCTCTCTCTCTCTCTCTCTCTCTCTCTCTCTCTCATACCTTTATTCTTAAAACCTTTTGCATACCTAGCAAATGGCTATTACTGATTTTATTTCCTATTTCTATACTTCAGTTTCTATTACGACACCCCCCCACCCCCCACTCTCTCTCTCTCTCTCTCTCTCTCTCTCTCTCTCTCTCTCTTAAAATATTTCGTATACCTAGCAAATAGCTATTAATGATATTCACATTTCTATACTTTAGATTCTATTACGACTTCCACCTCTCTCTCTCTCTCTCTCTCTCTCTCTCTCTCCCTCTCTCTCTCTCTCTCTCTCTCTCTCTCTCTCTTATTCTTAATACCTAGCAAATGGCTACTAATGAAATTATTATTTCATATTTCTATACTTCAGTTTCTATTACGACTTTCCCCCCACTCTCTCTCTCTCTCTCTCTCTCTCTCTCTCTCTCTCTCTCTCTCTCTCTCTCTCTCTCTCTCTCTCTCTCTCTCTCTCTCTTATTCTTAATACCTAGCAAATGGCTACTAATGAAATTATTATTTCATATTTCTATACTTTAGTCTCTATTACAACTTTCCCCCACTCTCTCTCTCTCTCTCTCTCTCTCTCTCATCTCTCTCTCTCCCCTCTCTCCTCTCCTCTCTCTCTCTCTCTCTCTTATTCTTAATACCTAGCAAATGGTTACTAATGAAATTATTATTTCATATTTCTATACTTCAGTTCCTATTACGACTTTCCCCCACTTTCTCTCTCTCTCTCTCTCTCTCTCTCTCTCTCTCTC